>NC_051154.1:30129751-30429751 GCF_013339745.2 Dermacentor silvarum
AAGGCTTATCTGCAATCCACTCCACAATGTAAGTATATTCCCCGCGCAGCCTCGTAATATTGCACACGACATTGTCGAAATCTCAATGATATAATTGCTGTGCTATTTTATTTTATTATTTTAATATCTCATGCACTATCTTAATATGATTATGTTGTTTATTTTGTTGCTTTTGTATTGTTTAAATAATCTCAAGAAGTGACAGTTCCCTGAAATATAAACAATATTACATAATTGCAATCTTTTTGTTTCGATGCGCTATAAATCATTGCGTCCAAAGTTCGCTATTATCTCTTGCCTACCCCAATTCGATAATTTTTGGTTGGTGCACATGTAGGTATAGCAATCGGTATTAGTATTGTGTTAATTGCTTGTTTCAAAGAAATAACTTTTTCTAGCAAATGAATGTAAAATTTCAAATTTCGCGCCTCAATCCTGAAAATTGTCCTTAACAAAATGGCGCCTACAGTTATCAACGGCCTTTTGTTTATACTTTAAAGATAAAACCTTGTGAACGTTGCGTTTTTGTATAATTATTGTTACATATAATAGCATTTAATATTATAAAATAATAACGTAAATATAGTAGCAATTTTAAAGAAGAATTAGCAAGAATAGTTTGGCGCAACGTCTCGGGTTTTTATTCTGCCTGCTTTGGCGGCGTATTCATTGCGTTGCGATTGCATCATTCTTCTCGGAGCCGGAGTGAGGTTGAAGTCGCGTGTTTGCATTAGTTTTTTGAAGTGCTGTTGGAGTTGGGGCTGCGTGATCGTCACTGGCGTCCTCCAGAGTGCCCACCGATCAGAAAGTCGTACGAACCGCAAGCTTTGAACGTCTGTTTATAGCACCATCGAAAGCGGCGGCACAGAAGGCGCGATGTGAGCTCCGGTGGGAACAGCAGCCCTTTGTCTCGTAACGGTAAGTAAACTTTTGTTAGCGTAGCCAGCATGCTTATGTGTATTGATTATAAACACTATGTTGAGAGATGTTAAGAGCAGAGCACGCCGCGAGGTTGCCGAATTGTTTGAAGCGCTTGGCCAGCCTGTCGAAGCAGGCGACAGCCTTGCACACCGGCAGCTCAGTAAGCGTTCGCGACGGGCTAGCAGTAGCGTGCCCAAAAGTGAACCGCAAGTGAGCTACTCCTAAAGCGAGTATCCTAGCTTCAATGCAGTAAGCGCAACGCCTGTTAGCAGTAGCGCGGCTACAGGCCATTGTTCAGAACTGGTATTTTGTAGCGATGCCTTTCTGATGCTAATGCCACTTCGCGCTTTTCGCTCTTGATCAGTGGTCAGAGCGACGGTCCGCTCACGTTATCAACGGTATCAGCCGTCGTGAGTGGTGGATGATAAGACCAGTAAATAAAGCATAAGGCATCGCTACAAAATACCGGCCCAGATTGGACAGTAAGCAGTTCAGATTGTTCAGATAGTAATGCGGAGGTTTTCGGTGACTCGTGTCTATCCGAAGCCGGTGAGGATTCAGAAGAACGATTTTCCGATGTATTTAACGCTGACGTGCAGGAAACCGCAGAACGGGCAGGAAGCCAAAGCACTAGCATCTAAAATTTCGCAGCTTCGCTTACAAAGTGGGCTCTACAATGTAACATTACCCACAAATCCCTAGAGCACAGGGGTGTTTCCGGAATCTTCCAAAAGATGCTAAATTATTTCTGAAGACCCCGCGTGGGGCTGTCGAGGTATGTGTATGTGTAGCCTTAAACTAGCTTAAATTTCATTGATAAATTTAAAGGAAATTAGAGCACGCTTCCACTTCAAATTTACCTGCTACGTGTTTTGCATCTGCTGTTTGATAATGACAAGAGAATATGTAGGTGGAACGTGGTTGGAGTGGAAGCATGCGTATTTTGCACATTGTATACATCAGAGCATTTGGAGCACCGCCAAAATTTTTTGTGATCTTTTTGTTGGCTGAGTTGTTGAGGTGATAAAATAGTTTTGCTGTGAGGAAGTTCGAGATGTAGTAATTTGCTTACTGTGTCAATAAATAAATATGTTTGATTTGGAATTCTTTTTTTTCATATAATGAAAAAATCTTTATTTAACATAGGTGCCGTCCAGACTGACCATGAGACCAGCGAGTTTGCTGTAGAAACAGCCATTTGGGAGTGGCTGCGTCACGCTTCTGCCAGGCACAGAACTGCCATTGCCAAGGTAATGTGTCTTCATATGTTTCGCAATGGTTTAAACATATTTAAAATTTGAAACCAGCTATGAAAACGCACTCCTAGGATACGAAAGCAGATTGGAAAAAAACGAGCCTTTCTGCATGTTCACTGCAGCAGCAGTGGTGTATTTTTTTCTAACTGAGCAACATAGCATGAGTGAGGCTCACACTCGAGCTCTCCTGTATTGAAGAGGAAGCAACTGTCATACAATTAGGTAGGCAGGTATGTAGTAAACTTCATTGATACAATTGGGTAACAGTAATTTTTTCTAGTTATAACAAAATAACTGTGTGAGCTTCTTAGCAAAACGTACACTTATTATCATTTACGCTAGGCACTGTCGAGTGTAGCCGTGCATTTGAAGCACCTATTTACTATATTCTTTCACCGTAAACTTGAAGCGTAGGGAAAAATTTAAAGGGGGCTAAGTATCGTGCACTAAGCTGGGGAATGGACTAGTTTAGTGTAATGACATAGAAAGATCGCTTCACTATATATTCCAAGGTACGTTATATTTCAGTTTGGCAAGATGACTATAGAAGATTACGTGAAGTGATAAGTTGAAATATTAGCAAGCTGTACGGTGTGGATTCAGTTAGAGCAACAATGATGCTAATAATCATTAGGATAAATATTTGTCTAGCAGTGAACTGAGAGGTACGAGATTTCTGGCTTTGTATTTTCTGCTTTAGATGGAGGTTGTGGACATTTAAAACCTAAAAAAAGAACTCGTAAGCATCGTGGTGTCCTAAATAATATACTGCATAGGTTTTGTGTCAACCAGCCTCCCAAAAACCAAGACTGGTTCTAGATAACCTGTATAGTGCATTATTCAGGGTGGTCTGTGGTCCAAGTCACCAAGTGCTCCAGTACTGTGTTAGGTGCTCCGCCGCTGGGCCGAGTGCTCTCCGTTTCTGCAGTATACCAAGTGCCCCTTTGCGTCTCCATTTTACCAAGTGCTCCAATATTGTCAAATGCTTGACCACGTCTGCAGTGTGCCATATTAATTTTCAAAGTGTCCTACGAAATGCATGGGCATTCTAGTTAATTTTGCTTCAATGCATAAAACAGCATTTTCCTTTAAAAGTTCACTGGAACGCCCATGCATTTCGTAGGACACTTTGAAAATTAATATCTCAAGACTGGTTCAGTCCTGAGAATTCGTTCCAAGTGCATACGCCTTGCGAACTCAGCGGCTGTAATTCGTAGATTGAAAGATGTGCTGTAAAACAAATAAAAGGTTTATTAGAATAATTATGTTAACTATTCAATTAGGCGTATTTCTTGCGAAAGTAATGGCCACCTCATCGAGTAGGTTAGATCAAGGATTATAATTGTGCTATGTGCCACAGGCAATTTTAAAAAAGTTTGTGCAGCTAAATTGAAACACTCGGTATATGTAAGTACTGATACGATACCACTGACTTGATACCGGATTTTGAACAAAAAAAAAGTACTCTGGCAAGCCACAGACCACCCTGAATAATGCAGTATATATGTTTTCTAGAACCAGTTTTGGTTTTTGGGAGGCTGGTTGATACAAAAACTATGCAGTATATTATTTAGAACACTATGATACTTACGAGTTCTTCTTTTAGGGTTATGTCTGCAACCTCCATTTAAAGCAAAAAATATAAAGCCAGAAATCTCGTACCTGTAAGTTCACTGCTAGACAAATATTTATCCTAATGATCTTTAGCATCATTGTTGCTCTAAATGAATCCACACCGTACACCTTACTAATATTTAAACTTACCACTTCACATAATCTTCAGCAGTCATCTTGGCAAACTGAAATAAACGTACCTTGGCATATACACCGAAGCGATCTTTCTGTGCCATCACACTAAACTCCTCTATTCCACAGCTTACTGCACGATCCTTAGCCCCCTTTAATTTTTTCCCTACGCTTCAAGTTTACGTGCAAAGAATATAGTAGAAAATTTATTGAGTGCAAATCTTAGCCTAAAGTATCGATATTTTTAACACATACGTAATATCTAAAAATGGTATATGATTTTTTTCTCACCAAAGCCTGTGTTAAAAGTTATTAGCTCTCGGCATTTTATGTTAAACTCTTTGACCTTGCGTGACCATGCTTTCTGCAGGACTGTGCCACTGAACAGCCCGGATATGTGAGACATGGTTCCCTCAGCCTGTTGTACCTTTACCTATCACCCGCGGCATCTAGCTGCCAGTTCGACCTTGCTTTCTTCAGCGCTGTGCCACTGAATAGCCCGGACACGTCTGACATGGTCTCCTAGGCCTGCTGTACTTTCACCCATCACCCGTGGCGTCTAGATCCAGTGTGCCGAGTTGTCCAAAACTGCCAAGTGCTTTATGATGTCACCAATGTGCCAAATGCTCTAGTACTGTTATGTGCTCCGCCACTCTGCCATGCGCTCTCCACTTCTCCAGTATATAAAGTGTCCCATGGCGTCTCCATTTGCGAAGTGCATTACCAAGTCTCCAAGTGCTCCAGTACTGTGTTATGTGCTCCGCTGCTGTGCCGAGTGCTCTTCGTTTATGCAGTATACCAAGTGCCCATTGCATCTCCGCATTTTACCAA
The DNA here is from genome assembly GCF_013339745.2 of Dermacentor silvarum. Classification (NCBI taxonomy): domain Eukaryota; kingdom Metazoa; phylum Arthropoda; class Arachnida; order Ixodida; family Ixodidae; genus Dermacentor; species Dermacentor silvarum. Next base: position 30,134,506 of record NC_051154.1, read on the forward strand.
GTGCTCCAATATTGTCAACTGCTTGACCACGTCTGGAATGTGCCATGTGCTCCACTGCTGTGCCAAGTGTATACTTCGTAAATCATATACATGTCTTAAGTTCAACCAATACCTCTATTGCATAACTTATCCATACAGTGGGTCTTCACATAGACTTCTAAGTCAGTATGTACACATATTGTAGAGTTGTGTTACTGTTTCTGTAGAGTAGATGTGGGTCAACATGTTTTTTTTTCTTCATAGAAGGCTACAGCGTGGAACCAACAAAGACAAGGAACACAGACACAGTGCTGACTTTCAACAAGAATCAGCTTTCTGAAAGTCAGTGCTGTGTCTGTTCTTTGTGTGCCTCTCCTGTCTTCGTCGGTTTCGTGCCATGGCCTTCTACGATGTTCAACCAACAAGCCCAAGTGGTTACTCTGCTCAAATGTTTTTTCTACCACTCTTGGCACCTTTGTGCTGTTTCCTATATCAAGTGCCCAGCTTGCTGCTGCCATTGATGTCATCATTGCCAAAACAGCTTTCATAAATAACAACATAAATTTGGACAGCACAATATTATTTTTAAATTTTCATTTCATTCTAATATATAAAGAAGATTGTACTTATTTGTTTATTTCTACTCACATTCTGCAGATATCACAAGGACCATGCATTGCGTTTAATGTTTTACTCCCAGAAGATGTGTGCATCACTCCTGGAAGTTTGTAGTTTGTGTATTTCTAGTCAGGTTTTGTGGATTTTGCTTCGACCAACTTTCTTGTCACATTTCGCAGATTTTACTTGCACATCTAGTGATTTTATTGTTTTACTTGCACATGAATTGTCTGCATTTTGACAAGGTCACAAATATATCTGAGAAAATATTGAGCTTTATGCTGCCAGATGTAAGAGTTGCGTGTTCAAAGGAACTCTTGTTAAAGTTCATGCTATTCATCGCTTCGACATTTCAGGTCTTTCTGTTCATCTTAGTATTTTTTTATGCAATATTGTCTTAGCTGCGTTTTGTGTATGGTATAACAAGGATTCCGCAGCGAGAACTTGTGGTATACTTTGCAAGGGCATGATTTAGGGATTTATTGCTCTGGTTTAGTTCTATATTTTCTAAGCAACAATATCCTAAGATTCTGTATGATATAGGTCTCATTTTTGCTGTTCAACATAGCTTTCATTTTGTTAAACATATCCTGAATAAAAGCTTGAGATACTCTTTGAGGATATACACGTGAGTTTATTTTAGTTGTATTTTTCTATGAAAGATTACTTTATGATGTGTAATGTTTGTTCTAAAATAAAGTTTTGCTGTGGAACCAATGTTTGAAGGCTGGTATCATTTTTCTATCAGGTGAAAAAGACTACACGATTGCCACACATGCTGGGGAATGTATAAAATTACATCTTGGGCGCGTATTTATAACGTATTTCGGCTCAAAACTAATATCCAAACAATGTAACAAATGTCCAGCAATTACATCCATATAACATCTTTTCGACGTAAAAAAAGAGGACTTTTGACAGTACCACCTACGTAGATTTTACGTAAACTAGATCTATTTGAACCTCTAATAGAGGTATTGAATGTCCAACTGAAATATCTAATGGACATCCAGGCAATGTTTATGGTTTATAGGGCGAGTGCCGGTGAGTGTGACGTAAGTATCAACACGAGTGCCAGTGAGCGTAAGGGGACGTAAGTATGAACGTGAGGTGGTGCCGACGGATGGTCGGTGGTCAGACTCGGCAAGGAAGACATTCGTTCGTTCACTCGCTCGTTCGTTCGTTCGGACTCTTCGCTTAAATTGACAATCATCGCCGTTGGTTTCTGCTCAATTCAAAAGCGAATAGCTTTCTTCGCCTCTTCCGCCCCTTTTCGTGGTTGGCATGTGTCGGCGGTCTGTGGTCGTACTTGCGATATACAAGCGTCGAGAAGAAGGGCGCGTGCTCACGCGCCACCGAGTTGCGGGAGAGAGGTGAAGAGGGAGGGAAGGATGGGAATGGCAGGGGGAGGGTCTGTCGCTTGCTCGTTCGGTCGATCGGTAGGTCGTTCGGGCTGTTCGCTTACTTTGACAACCATCGTCGATGGTTTCTGTACAATTTCCTTAAAGCGAACAGCTTTGTTTGCTGCTTTCACCCGTTTTCGCGGTTGGTCGATGGTTGGTGGTCGGTGGTCGGACTCCGCAAAGAAAACGTTCATTCTTTCGTTCGTTCAGATTATTCGCTTACATTTACAATCATCGTCAATGGTTCCTGCACAATTTTTTCAAGCAAAGGTGAACCTATATTATTGTTGTTTTTTGTTGCACAATCCATCACGCCATAACAAACGTGGTGCATTTCCAAAGAAAAGCCAATGTCGTGACCCGACATTGGCTTTTGGCAAACAACGTGACCAACTTTCGCAAGTACATACTATGCTGACCCAACGCATATGTTGGAATCTACGTGAAGCGAAACTTTCGTGAAGCGGTTAATGAAAGGTATATAAATCTAAATGAAATGCGGACAATTGTGTTTAACTTCACTCAATGCACATGTAGCCTCAGGCAATGTTTATGTTTACACACTACAGCGGTCGCAAAATTAATACCATGCATTATGTTTATACACTACACCGTTCACAAAGTATGTAAAAAGGCAAACAGCAGTTCATGCGAATGCAAACTGCGAGACGTCGACGTAGTAATGGCACACGGACAGAGGCGATGGTTGGTATTTGCCGAGGGAATAACGGTGAGGAACGGCGTATGCAGAGAAGTACGACGCGAAAGACAGTGGTGTACAGATGCCAACAACGGGGAGAAGTGAGGCTTTGGAGTCTGGGTTCCAAGGCAGTCCCCCCCCCTTCCAACATTTCCAGGGAGGGTAAGGCAGAGCCCACCCCCTCCCTGGTAATGCCGAAACTGCCCCCACCTTCGATTTGTCATTGCCAAGCTTTTGTCGCCCACATTTGAGATTTCTTTTCAGCTGTTTCGAACTTTTCACTAGTTAATTTTTCAATTCGCTAAAAGCACGATGGCGCGGAAGTCCTTGGCTTTTTATGAATTCATAATTTACACTAACTTCCGCGAACCCAAGGGGGAAGGACGCATTAGCTTGAGTGGCGCCGGCCGGCTCATGTGTATTTTTTAGTTTAAATATTCTTTCATGTCCCCTCTATACCCGTCGCGGTGGCACAGTGGCTATGGCGTTGCGCTGCAGAGCACGGGGTCGCGGATTCGATTCCGACTGCGGCGGCCCCAATCCGGCGAGGGCGAAATGCAAAAACGCTCGTGCACCGTTCATTGGGTGCACGTTAAAGTACCCCCGGTGGTCAAAATTAATCCGGAGCCCCCCGCTATACGGCGTTCCTCATGAATCACTACGAAGTTTCGGTACGTTAAACACGCAGTTTATATTTTACTTGTGAAAGGACAAAGTTCATTGTAGCTTTAAGAAAGGCGAATGTAGGAAACCACCCCTTATTTCGAATGGTGTAGATAGCTTCTACCTAGAAAATAAATATCTCGCTAAATGTTAGTTTCATTTGCTAGAAGACAACTGCACAGTGTACTTCCATGCGGTCACGTGCGTGCGCGCTCTTTCGCACGCGATGTATCTGCTCTTCCTTGAAATCGATCGGGAGACACTGTATTATATGCATTGCATATATTTGTGATATAGATGTTGTCAGAGCGTTCAGTGTACACCGCGTGCTCTACGAATAGGCGCTGCGAACATTCCGCGGTATTGCAATGCGAATTAATGTCCGCTGCACATACAGTCCCAGCGGAAAAAGATTAGCACAAGTGACTGGTGACCGGAGCGGCACATTCCATTTTCCAAAGCAGGGGTGGCAGTCAAAAATCGTGTCGTGATACTGCCGCTCCGGCCACCAGTCACTTGCGCTAACCTTTCTCCCGCTGGGAGTGTACAATACAGAACAAATTTAACGTCCGATGAACATCCGAATGTCTGAGAGCGATGTTTTCAGGGCATCCAGTCGGACGGATTTTTCATTTGCACGGGATGGTCCCATAGACATCCGTAATATGTCATTCGGATTTGCAGGGATGTCCATTGGACGCCGTAATGTCCCGGGTTGGATGTCCCACGAACGTTCCTCAGATATCCTTGACCCATTAGGAAATTAAGTGGATTCTGCTCACATGTTCTCGCATGTAGCTACGTGTCGTGACTCGCGCGCCATTTGTCTGAAAGAGCTGTTGGTGTTGGCGCAAAAGAAGTACGCGTAATGTTAGGTCATTTGAGTGATGCGCCGGGTGCCCGAAGTTTCATCCCGCCATCGGACACAGAACTCTTACTGTGTGAAAGGCTGCACCAGACCGCGCTGACCTGACCGCTGCGAACATTCCATGACGATGATGATGATGATTTCAAAGCGAAGCTGTATATGGCTATGTTCTGGAGGACCGCGTCCGCGGACAAAACGACGCGTAGAACAACAATTTTCGGCGGCGGGTATATATCGGTTTATGTACAAAGTACCTTAGCACTCGCGTCAAAACGGATGTTAGCTTAAAGAATATGAGGTAACCTTAAAGTACTTCACAACAACATCATCAAAAATAAGATTGTCCAAATTGGTTAATAGATATGCAGACTATACTTAAAAATTACCTTGAGTAAGTACTGAGGCTTTTCAAGGTATCTCGCCTCAGTTACACACTTCGCTAAGTGGAAGGGAAGCCGCTATAGCCGAGCGCGTGTCGACCCTGACACACGGGCAAAAGTAAAGTCTTTTGCAGGAAACCCCTTTTGTTACTCCGAAGGACCCTGTGCAGAAAGGTGTTGCGCCGATGACACACGGCATCGCACTAACTTCTTTTGGTGGCTCCTCAGATGAACGCGAAAAAGGAAAAAAAAAAAACGTTGTTTGTTAAAGCAGCAAGAGAGAAAACATTTACAAAAAGCTGCGCATGTAGATTACATTTAGTGATTGTAGAACCTAAAAACATTTCTTCCCATTATTGATGATAATGCGCATATTCGGAATTCAACATGGTGGAGCTTGCGACGTGGTGCGAGCGTTTGAGAGTATAGCTAGAGTAAATCTTCACGGTTCGACAAATCGCATTACCCACTAAAAATTTAAACATTTTCCAAGGTAAAAAAAAAATACTTACGGGGCACCGTAGTTATGCAACACGTTTTCGTATATTGATCAGTTGTGCACGCTGTATGCGAGAGTACACCTTTCCGCTCGAAAAGTAGATGCCCTACCTTCTTTCCCGCAAAGGAACTTTGCCGGGAGGGAGATACGCCTTTGTCGCGTGTCACTGCGCTTGAACGCCTTCCCGGTAGATGTCCACTTACCTAAAGGACTTTGAGTGCCCGTGTGTCAAGGGTATAAGGCTAGGTTCTGACCAAAAGTACGAGCGTCGACACGTTGTTGAGAAAAAAGTCGCGTCGACAAAATTGAAGCCACAGTAGCCTGCTGCGCGCCGGCGGTGCTCCGTGGCTCCGGAGTGGATGGCGGAGTAATAAAACGTCATTGTGTACCCACCAATGTCTGTGCCTCGTTTCCTTGTGACGTCGACATCGCTCTAGCGTAGTTATCAGCAGTTGTGCTTTGGTCTTGCTGTGGCCAGGTCGCGCGTAGTCCGTACTGAAGTAGAACGCGCATGTCCAGAGCGCCGGCGTGAGCAACAGCGTGAATGGACGCGAAAGTGACGGGAAGCCGCTATAGCCGAACGCGCGTCGTCCGAAGGATCCGTAACGTCGGATAGCCGCTCTGTGACCGACGAAGAACAACAGCGTGCCCATGAGGATCGCCTTCACGAACAGAAGCGGGAGTGGGCGCGAAAGCATCGGTAACCAATTGCAGTACATCACAGTGACCCCAAAGCAATGGTTACCATAATGGAAAAGTAAAGAGAAAATAGCCGATATTCTATAGTTGACATTACGTGGAAAAAGTGGAGCTGGGCAGGCCATGTAATGCGTAGGACGGATAACCGGTGGACCATTAGAGTTACAGAATGGATACCAAGAGAAAGGAAGCGCAGTCGAGGACGGCAGAAAACTAGGTGGAGGGATGAAGTTAGGAAATTCGCAGGCGCAAGTTGGAATCAGCTAGCGCAAGACAGGGGTAATTGGAGATCGCCTTCGTCCTGCAGTGGACATAAATATAGGCTGATGATGATGATGAAAGAGAAAATAAATGACAATAACAACAACGAAGTTATGTGTGTCTTTATTCAATCAATATACCAAATAACCCTATATAACTCAATATAGTAATCAACAAGTACCGCTTCGCTGGTCTTCCATCTTCACATAGTGGAAGGGCTCTGAATTTTAGTGTAATCCCCTTTGAAACGAGGCGGTGACAAATAGTCACCTATAATATAGCATGCTTGAATGCATCCGTTATGCTTTACCTGTTTTTCATTCTAGCATTTTCTGTACATCTCCTCAATCTTTTTTCTCTCTCTCTCAAAGCTTCTCTACCTCGTGCCTGCTACCTGTGCCTGTAACGGATCCCGACGTATCAATCCCTTACCTGCTTTTTTTTCCCCAATACACTAAACGTCTCTTGCTTATATCTCTATTGCTGACCGGCTGATGATTCCGTCTACTTTAAATCCAAGCGCTTCTGGAATGTGTAGGTTACCTACGGGTCTCACTGGATGACAATGCTGCCGAACTCCGAAACCAGTTTTCCCCTAAATTGGATAAATAAATTCCCTAGCTTTCTCTGCATTTTTCTAAGGTACACTTGTTCAGTTTATCACTATAGTCTTCGCAAAGGCACTTTTTTTGTTATGCTAATAGACTGAAAACTTGTAGTTTCAGTAGTTTCAGTTAAATTCCGAGCTCGTTTTATAAATTCAAATAATAGCGTCACGGCATTCGGGGGAAAATGATGTTGCCGTGCAAGCGATGGTAACCAGAGTTCTTCCTGCTAACACAGCCTCCTGCTTGAAACTATACAATCGCAGAAGGCGTTACATTTATGCTCGCCCCACATGCAAAACGAACTTGAACAACGGCAAAATGCCCAGATTGACACATCTTATTTGAATTGTAAAGAAGTTGGCAACGAACTACACCGCATTACAGAATGTAGCAATGCCAAAAGTGTGCCCATTCACGCCACCAATATAAAGTATGTGCAATAATTTTTCCTTACATGTTGCGATGTAAAGACGTAGCGGCACCGCGTTATCGCGCTTACGAGTCTTTCGCAGCGAAGCACGATGATACGCGTCCAATTCTTTAGTGGCACGAGCACCGAGTGACACACTTGTTTCTTGCGCAGCACTTCCGGTTCACCTCCTGAGACGACCGGGGACGAATTTCAGAAAATAGAAAAAAAACTGTCAGCCGTTCCACTGGGATGGAGATGGAAGACGAGCGAAGCTTTACTATGGTGGGAATTATGTATTTCCAATTACGACTATTAAGATGTGATGGTGTAATTGGTTATTTGAACTAATAAAGAATGAGAAATATATGTGATCCGGTGGTTTTCATTTATTTAGTGACCACAGGGACCATGGCCTTAATTATGGTTGCTAAGGTACACCGCCATAGGGTGTACGGCAAAGGTTGGCACGTTTTTCAAAAACACGTCACCAACGCGGCGCTCGTTCGGTGCGAACGCGGGCAAAACGCCGCCGCCGTCGACAACAGTTCTGTGCGTTGCGAAGCATCAATTGCGATAGCAAATTAGTAGCGAGCTATACAGAGTAAGGATAGTAGTTTTATTGGCTGTACAAACTTGGACACATTCGCTTACTGACTGAATTAACAAGGAGGGTGTCAGCGCGCACACGCAAACATGAATAGATCACACTCGATGACCGCACACAACCATTGTCAAAACTCTGGCGTGAGCAAGTGCGCCAGCAGCAGCGAGCCAAGGTTCATGCGATCTATCGCTTCAACGGAAACTGAGCGGCGAAAGCACAGCGCCTACAAAGATAAGAGCCGTGTTGCAGATCGCTTTCAAGATACGGTGCACGCGACCGCCCGTCGCCGCGCAATGTACAAGTACGCAGTTAATTGCTCGCAGAACAAAAGCCGCACTCCCTCCCTCCCGCGCTGCCTTCCCGCTTTCCTCCTTTCGCGTGGGTGATTGACTCGCCAGTTGCCCTTGCGCCCGGTCGCAAGATACGCATTTGGTGCCGCAGCTAAACGTCGCTTCCCCTCCCTCCCGTCCCCCCACGGCCTTTTGCACGACGGAAGATGCCGCGTTTACTCTTCGCCGTGCGTTCGCTCCCCGTGAAAGCACGCGTCCCTCGCGCGCTCTCACTCGCACATACAGCATACGGCCAATGAGTTTTTTTTTCTACACGCGGACAAGACCATCGAAGACTGAGCCCTTAACAGCTTCGCTTGTAATAAATAGTATAGTACAAAATTCATCTGTTTCATTATAGATACGATATCAGAGCAAAAGTTTAGTTACTGAAGTGTCTGGAATAATTGGAATTAGAAACCACTGATTACCACACACTAATGCACAGAACACAAACGCCGAGGTGCGAGTTCCACTAAGAGACACCTAAGTCAAAGATTAGTGTCGCCTAACGTTTTTTTTTTTTTTTCTCTATGCCAAAACTCACCCAAACACGCGACTACTAGGATTCGACAATGCGAGTTTGTTGCTCTGCCTACGGACGGTAAATATGAGGGCATTGTCGGCTACGCAATGGAAGCTACGCAAGAAGTACGGTCACCACAATTTATCACTCCGTGCGTTCCGTCTATGCTTCGCTGCGCGCCAACGGCGTTTGCTAGCGCGAGCTTGCACGTGAGGCTGCCACGACGGGCTGCAAATAAAAAACGGAAAGCAAATTGATCTAGAACAACGTGTTAGCAGCCGTATCAGTACATGGATTGTTTGTTTCTAAGGGTAAATTAATTTTTTCGTTCAGAACTGAGCTTATATAGAAAACATTTTTCACAAAAATCGGTCAATAAACAGCGAACTATTCTAAGGGCGAACGCAGCCACTGCAAAAACTATCTCTAGCCTCCACAGCGTTGCACCTGATGTACGAAACGGAGTATAGTGCTCAGCGCTAGATATGTACGTGTCCGCTTATGCCGAGATTTGCAGGTGCTGCTTTGTTTGGCATTGAAGCTTGCGTTTGTTTTGCCGGTTACAGATAAATGTTCGATCTAAAGTCGGACATCCACACCTTGTCGTTTACTTGACAAGAAGCGTTCACTGCACCGCAGTATGACCACAAGTCATACTTCGCATGTTAATGCGAAGGTAATGCGAAGGGCTGACTGAAATCAAAACACGCCGTCACGTCAGCAGTTGCACGTATCATTCATTGTGGCGTCGTAGCAGTGGTTTCTCAAGTCTGTGAGTTTTTCTTTCCTCCATGTCCATAGGCGTACTTACCATAAAGGGGGGGGGGGGGGGGGCACTTGCACCCCCCCCCCAACTACGTTTAAAAGCGGGCGCTTTCGGCTGCACGCTGGAAAATCTATAAAAACAACAGTTAACGCCAAATTTTCTTCCTGAATGTATTGACCACGTACGGAATGCTCTTCTTTATTACGTATCCCCTGTATGGGCACTGAAGATTGTCTTTCGTGCCTCGCCGGGAACAGCTGTAGCCGACGACGAACGATGCAAGGTGTACGGTATGCACCATACACGCTGGCGTTGCGGAGAAGGCTGGCATTGGGTAGTTCCCGCCATAACTAAGACCGCCTAATCATATTTGAAAACACAAAATTAGCTTGCTGTATTTGACCTGATGATAATAGGGGGGGGGGGGGGGGGGGTCAGGAGTCGGTGACCGCGTAGCTACCGGGTGGCGCGGCGCTAAGGTTATGGACAATCGGGAACCTCCCTCCTCATATAACGAACTTACCAACGACGGGACATGGGACGGAGACGATATCCTCCACCACATAGGAAACTAGGCAGACCACAGGCGTTAACACTCAGATTACTCCAGGTCGGGGCATACCCTAACCCCGCACTGTTACACAGAATCTATCCAGAGATACAATCGACCAATGTTTGCGAGCTATGCTCAGACCTAGCTGACTTGGAACATATGCTCTGGCGGTGCCCCGCATTACGCGACGGCGACGATGTCACGTCGACCAAATGGGAGGCTGCCCTAAGCAGCCCCGATCTTGAAGCACAGCTATGGGCTGTCCATCGGGCCCGCGACGCAGCAGAGAGGCTTGGCCTTTCTGTACCGACGTGGGAGCGGCCCGCTACGTGTTGACGCGCGTTCCGAGGGACCGCAATAAAGTTTTATCATACCATACCATACCATACGACCAACGATGGCGTGCCTTACGGCAGGAAATTGTTGAATTGTTGAACCGGAACAATCGAACATACATACATACATACATACATACATACATACATACATACATACATACATACATACATACATACATACATACATACATACATACATACATACATACATACATACATACATACATACATACATACATACATACATACATACATACATACATACATACATACATACATACATACATACATACATACATACATACATACATACATACATACATACATACATACATACATACATACATACATACATACATACATACATACATACATACATACATACATACATACATACATACATACATACATACATACATACATACATACATACATACATACATACATACATACATAGTTGATGTCTGTAGTATATATGGTTTACTGCTAGACCTAACCCCGGGTTGCACTGGCTAACACTCCCACGGTTAGTTATAGTAGTAAAACATAAATACACCAGAAAGTGGATGGGAAAACGGCGCCGCGGTAGCTCACTTGGTAAGAGTATCGCACGCGTAATGCGAAGACGTGGGATCGTTCCCCACCTGCGGCAAGTTATTTGATGGCTTCTTATGATATGATTAATAAAAATCGGACCCCTCGGTTTCCTTTCTTCTCGTTTGTTTATTATATATATATATATATATATATATATATATAATGAAGAAAAGAGAGGACGATGTACGTTGTATTAGCACAGTATATTTTGCAACGTTTCGGCTGGTGGACCAGCCTTCGTCAAAGCCGGTTACAGGTTATAGATTTGACGAAGGCTGGTCCACCAGCCGAAACGTTGCAAAATATACTGTGCTAATACAACGTACATCGTCCTCTCTTTTCTTCATTATACTACCGGGGCCAGCGTGATTTCCTTATGCACAACTATATATATTCGCACGTGCGTCCTCAACCTACAAGTTCCTGTTGAACTACCGGATCCCGGCATAACCTCACTTCATATATATATATATATATATATATATATATATATATATATTGTTGGTCGCGGCTGCTTATAATAATTTATCCGGACCCCTCCCCCCCCCCTCTCGTCATATGTGCGTGCGTGCGTGCGTGTGCGTGTTCTTTCTTGTACGTGTTTTCTTGTTGTTGTTTGTTCTTTTTTTTTGCGTCAAACGTCAAGAAAAAAAAACGACATTGTCGAATGTAAAGAGCCATTACAATACCATTACAAGACTGCCTTAATTTTTTCTATCGGCATGTGTCACTTCTGACGTCTGGCAGAAGCAAAACAAAAAGATATTTCATATTACGAGGACATGGGGGTCACTTCTTGGGTGGCATATGCCGAAAGTTAGAACAGTGAAGGTTACTTATGTGCTTTGAAAATATTTACTAAATACCAGCTTCTTCCCAACTTTTATTGGTTTCACAAGGTATTTAGTTGATTTTCCCGGCTTCCTCGGTAAACTATGTCAAGCACGGAGTTTATATTGTTACGGTGAAGGGAAAGAAGAAGGTGACGCGAACGAGAGGAAGATGAAGACTCTGGCCATTGCCTGAACGCCATATTTCTTCGCTTGTAAATATACATCCTTCTACACTCGTGGGCCTGCTTTCTTCCTGCGACATTTTGGTGGAGGTGCGGGGTACAATCACGGAACTTCGCAGTGGACGTCATCTACCTGCCGCCACAATGGCAGATCAACCGACACAACCGACAACGCCTCAGCAGTCCACGCCTCACTCATCTGCGGGACCCGGGGACATTTTGTGGCACGGACAACACCAACGTCGAGGACTGGCTTGCGATGTACGAACGAGTGTGCGACAACAACAGGTGGTATCCAACAATGATGCTAGCAAACCTGATGTTTTATCTGAAAGGAACTGCGAAGCAATGGTACGATACGCATGAAGCTGACCGAACAAGCTGGGATGTCTGCAAAGAAAAAATGCGCGACCTGTTTGGCAGACCTGTCGGTCGTCAGTTGGCAGCAAAAAAAGAACTTGCATGCCGCGCTCAGACGTCCACAGAATCCTATGTCGTGTACATACAGGATATGCTGGCTCTCTGCCGCAAGGCTGATAACACCATGACCGAGGCGGACAAGATTGGTCACATACTAAAAGGTATCGCAGACGACGCCTTCAATCTCCTGATGTGCAAGGATTGTGCAACTGTGGATGCAATTATAAAGGAGTGCCGGCGCTTCGAACAAGCGAAAGGCCGCCGCGTCCCTCAACATTTCGACAGACTGCCCAATACCGCCGCGACATCTTCGTGCGAAGACCCGCCGCGGTTCGTTCAGCCGACAGGATCAGAAGATATAACGCGTGTCGTTCGCCGTGAGCTTGAGGCCATGGCTCCGGTGTTGAAAGGTCCCTGGTTCGTTCCCGGGTTTCGGCACCAGGGGCGTTCTTGGACGTTCTGGGCTGAGGTGGACGCTAATAAAGGCCTCTCTGAGTCTCGAGTTTTTGTCGGCTGTTCCGTGTGCCACGTACTCTAACACCGGCTCCAATTCGTTCCGACTGTCGGGAAAGTGTGCCCGCTATCTTGTTTATACAAGCGGTCGTTCGGGAAGAAATAGCGAGTTTGGGCATTCCATCTCTCTGCTCGGTCCGCCATACGAACACCCTACCAGATTTCTCCGGCCGCTCGCTCCCAGACGCAAAGCTTTCCGCCACTCCGCCGCAACCCCGCTGACTGGCGCACACCGGATGACAGACCCATCTGTTTTAATTGTTCCGGTATTGGACACATCGCCCGTCATTGCCGTAATCGCTGGTCGTCGTCTCCTCGGTGGCCGTCTCCGAGTCATTACCGCCAAGTACCAGACAATCGCACTTTCTCGCCCTACACGCCGCCTAGGAACATCAACGCCGACAGTGCTCCACCAAGATCCAGCCGCTCCCGTCTCCGCAAGGCCGTCGGTCCTGTTCGCCCCTCGTTCACCGCTCTTCGTCCCCATCTGCAACCGGTCGCTTCCCTTCGGGAAACTAGGCGGTGCAGCTCCCGGAGGTGAAGCTGCAACTCCGACCCGGCCCACAAATCCTCTGTTGACCCTGCCTACACGTGGAAACCTACTGGACATTGAAGTTGATGGTGTTCCTGTTACATCTCTCGTTGACACAGGAGCGCAGCTTCCAGTTATGAGCGCTGCTCTCCGCCGAAGGCTCAAAAAGGTTCTGACGCCCGCCGTACCGTGCACTGTGCGAGTCGCCGATGGGAGTACTTCACCTGTTCTTGGAATGTGCACAGCACGTGTGACCATTGCGGGCCATTATAGCGTTGTTTTATTTATCGTACTCGAGCACTGTCCACACGACCTAATCCTCGGCCTCGACTTCCTTTCGCAACACTCTGCCCAAATTGACTGCTCCGCAGGTGTTGTACAGCTGGATCTGCCACTTCCTGCCGACGCAGACGCAACAACTTGTGCTTCACCCCGCTTATGTTCTGCTGAGTTTGCAAGGCTGTCTCCACAGGCGGCTACCAATGTCCTCCTGACGCCCTGTCCTCCCGTACCTGATGGCGAGTACATCGTGTCTCCGCTTACTGACGTGGTTTTGTCACGAAATATTGCCCTACCAAGCACCTTAATCCGGATCCTCGAAAACTGCGCTCGGGTGCCCATCCTCAATTTTGGATTTTCGACGCATGTGCTGCCACACGGCATTGCCGTCGCACTTATCACTCCTTTAGAAGAATTGGAGATTTCTTCTTTGGCCTCCGAATCCTTCCTGAGTACCAACGCACCTTTGTCACCCATTCCTTCGTGCTCGACGCCTGCGGACGATGTTTGTAAGATGATCGCCCCTGACCTTCCTTCCGAGCAAACAACAGCTCTTCGTCACCTCCTGTCATCTTATCGGGATATCTTTGACTTGGACGACCGTCCACTTAGTCAGACATCTGTTGTCACGCATCGCATCAACACCGGTGACGACAGCCCCATTCATAGGCGGCCATATCGTGTCTCCGCAACAGAAAGGGCCATAATCCAGAAAGAGGTCGACAAGATGATGGACAAGGACTGCAACAATATTTCGTTGAAGTAGGAACCATGACCTGAGTGACGAGCCATAAATGTTTAATCGGTGTGGCTCCACTGCCAGATTTTGTAGAAAGGTACTTATTCAAGCGTTCCCAGGTGTCATACTACCGTTATTCAATTGAAATGTTTCCCAGACTCCTAAAACAAGTCCACGAAGTACGAAGTTCAAGTTCCGCGTAAACAGGGATACTTTTTAGTGTAATGCGTTGCGAAGCTATTACGTACATACTTTAAATGTAACGTTGTAAATAATTACTGAACCCTCGTGTTTTCCCTATTTTCGTTCGTCATATACGATCGCTCGCAGTTTGTTTCTCCGGTGTCTTCGATGAACCAAAGACACCGTGTTCATATTTGAGGAAATTTAGGGGCACGGTATGTGTAATGTGTAGGCAACGATCCAAATAGGTGGGTTAAATGCGGCTTTTTACAATAGATTACGTATACGTGATCTATTGTAAAAAGGGGCATATATGCAAGTGGTCCAATGTGTTCGTTATCAGTGTGTTTTACAACAGGCGTGAAATTACACCGCTGCACTGGCATAATTAGGATTACAACCGAGGTCAAATCCTGCTAACATAGAGGGAACGCTACGCCAGATTTGTGTGCGATGTTAAATGCGTGTTGACCCTGTACAGTTTTTTCTTTGTTTTTTTTTTTTAGAACTGTTAAGCTGCCGTTATCAGCTACTGTTTCCCAAATTTTTATGAGAACTCTGCATTGAACAAACTTTATACTTCGAAGGAATGACCCCAGCTTAAGTACAATGTGTCGCGAAGCATTAACGTTCTGGCTCATTTAGAAGCGTTACGAATAATCTTGAACCATCGTCTTTTGGGGGGCTTTTTATGCGTGATACATATATTGGGTTTCCAGTAGCGTACCCAGGATCTCTGCCAGGGGGGGGGGGTTGACAGTTTGCCAATACCATCTAAATAGCACTAATTTCAATTTCTTCGCGGGAAATTGTCAAAAAATTCGCTTTTTGTGAGTGTGCAGATGATTGCGCGTCTTACATCTTAGTTGCAGTACTCAAATGCGCAAGGAAAGAAAAGGGGTTAAACAAAAGAAGGGGGTTAAGTCGGCCTCAGGGGGGGGGGGGGGGTTACAACCCCCGAAACCCCCCCCCCCCCCCGTCGGTGCGCCACTGTGGGTTTCCCTGTCCTCAGTGAACTAAACGAGGCAGCTTTATGTTTCCTAACAGTAAGGCCGATGTAATGGCTAATGTGTAGGCAAAGTTCAAAGTGGGTAGGTAATTGGGGCTGTATTAATAAATTACCTATGCAAGCGCTCTAGAGCGTTGAGTGTGGCTAAAGAACGGGGCAGAATTTAGCCCGTTGCCCTGGCAGAACTACAAATTCCAACGCGATAAAATTTAGTAAAAATGTATGGAACGCTATGAAAAATCTCAGTGTGAAGGCAAATGAGTTGTATCAAACACATCTTTCGTAAAAACATGTCTTAATCAAGTTTTAGAACGTGTGATACGGCCGCATGTTTACATTACATATTAAAACATGTTTATATTACATAGCTGTAGGTTACAACATGTTCACAACAGGCTATGGGTAATTTTCTGGCGAAGTAAAATGCATGCTCATGCATTACTGGCTTTTAAAAATTAAGGCTTTCGAGCCCAATAAGTGCTGCATGTAAGGCTTTCGAGCACAATAAGTGCTCGAAAGCCTTACATGCAGGCAATGCTTCAAACGGAACCACCATATACGGCAACGTTTTAAAGTGTAATTACAGGAAACAAACTCTTCTTTCAACTGCTCGAAAAAAAAAAAAACTGCTGGAAATTGTGTCGTAATTCGGCAAGGTCGCAAACATCTGAAATTGTTTCGTAATTCGGCAAGGTCGCAAACATCTGCTGAGGTTTACTTTTTTCTGTCTTGTGAATATTGCAAGTCTTTTTTGTTGACTGTACTTTGTTGCGTTAACCTCGACAATACTATTGCCTTAACTAGCGATAAATTTGTGCTGGAGACTTATACACCAGGTGATATCATTTGTTGATTAAAATTGTAGCAAATGTTTAGTTTTGTATGCTCTGTACTGCTGCTACTGTGTGGGATCAGGGACTTCTGTCAGGCACTCATTTCCTTTTGTCACCGCATCATCTGGAGATTTTATATGATTTCAGGGAACATATTTAAATAATTTTTTGATCCACCATAGTGCACCATGTGTGATTGATAATAATTTATATGGCTGTTAATTACAAAATTAAGAGACAGACGCATTTCCAGGCTCTCTTTCTTAATACAATAGTAATTCACAATTGATTTATATATATATATATATATATATATATATAGATATAGAGAGAGAGAGAGAGAGAGAGAGAGAGAGGATCGTATGGTTCGCGGTTTGCATCCCCCCCCCCCCCCCCCCCCCCCGCTTCCACTCGAGAAATAGTTGGTACGCCACTGTCCATGTCGTAGCACAACTTTTACCTAGATGTAATTTTTTGTTCCTCAACCAGGCCTAGAATCCCTAGATCGATGGAAATTTCTCTAGGGTTGGAAGCACTGCTGTACCTTCCCATTCCATTAGGATATGCCGAGTGGTCTCCGGATTTGGTCGCCATGATGATGATCTATTGGCATCCCCTTTGAAACGGGGCGGCGACAAATAGTCACCTAGCCTGCTTGATTTAATCAGGTATACTATACATGTTCTTTATCTTGCATTTTTGTATACCTATCATTATTTTTCTTTTTCAAAAATTTACCTTGTACCGCTGCCTATGATTTTAAGAGATCAGGTCGCATCCATCTTTTCCCTACTTTTTTTCCACCAGTACTCTAATCGTCTCTTGCTGATCTCTACGGCTGATCTGTTTATGTTTCCTTCCACTTTAAACCCAAGCGCTTCTGGGAGTTGCACGTTACCTACGGTTCTCGCTGGGTGGATCCCGTCGCATTCCATTAGGATGTGCTGAGTGGTCTCTGGATCTTTACTGCAGCATACACATGTCTCATCTAATTCCGAATATTTGTTCCGATATGTTTTCGTCCTTAGGCAACCGGCTCGAGCCTCAAATAGCAAGGCACTGCCCTTTGTGTTATCGTACAGATTTTCCCTTCTAATTTCTTTCTTCTCATTCTTGTAAATCTCCATTGTCCTTTTCGTTTCCATTCTTTGCATCCAATTCACGGTCTCTATTTCTCTCACTTTCTTTCTGATGACCCCTGGTTGTCTATTTACAGTTTCGATTATCCTGTACTTGGTTGCCAACTTCCTTGACCTCTTCCTCCATTCTGTGTCCACGCTTTTCATGTAGAGATACTTGTGCACTTTAGCCGCCCATTTATTTTCATCCATGTTCCTGAGCCTTTCTTCAAAACTAATTTTGCTTTGTGCTTCTCTGACTTCAAAAGAGGCCCAACCCATGTCTCCATGCACTGCCTCATTTGTCGTATTACCGTGTGCTCCCAAAGCCAACCGGCCTACTGATCTTTGGTTAACTTCCAAACCCGCCAATATATCCGATTTTAAGCATATAATGGCATTTGCGAATGTTAGCGCTGGCACCATTACTCCTTTCCAGATTCCACGCACCACCTCATACTTATTGTGGCCCCACAGTGCTCTGTGTTTCATTAATGCTGCATTCCGCTTCCCCTTTATTTTCAGATTATCTTGGTGGTTGCTTGAGTAATTCTTTCCTTCGTTTATGTGTACGCCGAGGTACTTATATTGCTTCACTATGGGTATTACTTGCTGTTGAATTGACACCACGAAGTTACTCGTGTGCTCATTAAAGATCATAATCCCTGATTTCTCTGTGCTAAACTTAAGGCCTAGATTTGTCGCTGCGTTCCCACAGATATTCGCAAGTATCTGTAAATCTTTTTTATTGTCCGCTAGTAGCACAATGTCGTCTGCGTACATCAGTCCAGGGATCTTCTGTTGCACCATTTGTCCATTACGCATGTAGGATAAATCAAAACCTAATTCGCTGTTTTCCAGTCGTCTTTCTATGCCCTTGACGTAAAGCGTGAACAACAATGGTGACAGAGGGCATCCTTGCTTCAATCCTTGGTGAATTCCCACCATTTCATTTCCTTTTCGGCCTTCCCATGCCACTTGTACTTGGTTGTCTCGATATATCTCCCTCAGCAGCTCCACGAAATCGTCATCTATGCCGCTCCAGTCTGGCCATAGCCAGACTGGAGCGCGCCAACGCCGCCACTAGGGGGAAGCTGAGAACTAGGCAAGAAACGGCACTGCCTCCGAGATTGTTCTGCGCGCGTCGCCCAATGTCGGAGGCAATAGGAGCAGCAGGAGCGACCGCAGCGCGGCTGCGGTAGAGAAACAGTAAGGCTAAACCGCAGTAAAAAAAAAAAGGCTTTAAATATGGCTCATCACCAGGCCCCGTTAGATATTTTGGTTGTCCACTACGAAAATTGTACTGGGCCGTTCGGGATGGGATTCTACCGCAACACCAGTGGTGGCGCTCTCTGGAGAAACAGATGCAGATCTTAAAGGCTATGCTTTTGCTAATTGCATGCGGCGAAAGCAATTTAAACAGCCGGAAATACGTCATAAACGTCGGGTTTTGGACAGGTGGTGTCCAAAACTCGATGTCTATGACGCGTTCCCGGTCCCCGCAAGCTTCGTTTTTTGCCGCACTGGCGCGGAATTTCGGCTAGTTGTTGTAGCAGTTTATAGAGCACTGCACGGGCCGATTTTTTCAGCCCGGGCCCGGCCCGGGCCCGTTTTTACGTTGGGCGGCCCGCCCGAGCCCGATCAAAACTTTTATGGCGAGACCCGGGCCCGGCCCGGGCCCGGAAATAATCTACGTTACCCGCCCGGCCCGGCCCGCCACCCCTTTACCTTAGGCCCGAGCCCGGCCCGAGCCCGACTCGAAACCGGCCCGAACCCGGCCCGAGACCGAAAAATAATGTTTTCAGAGTTTAGACGCCCGAGAATAACTCGCTGCACGTTACATGCACACCACCAGAAAGCCCGAGCCCGGCCCGGGCCCGCGTCAAAAAACCCGAGCCCGGCCCGGGCCCGGGTCAAAAAGCACAAGCCGTGCCCGAGCCCGGCCCGAGCCCGTGAAAAAACTGTTCTACCCGGCCCGGCCCGGGCTTTCGGGTAAGCCCGAGCCCGTGCAGTGCTCTAAGCAGTTACGCGAAAGGACTCATTCTTTGTTTTGATTTTAATGCTTTATGCGCTGTCCCCTTTGACAGTTAATTTTGACAGTTAAACCTTTGACAGTTAATTTACTGATAACAAAATTCAGAGGAGTGATCAGTAGCCAATTAAGGTTGTCGAAAAAATATCTGAAGAGGTCTTGTCGCTGCATTCTAAACAAACAATCCGATCAAAATAAGAACAAATACCGGCTTGGCTGGATATATATTGACAGACATTACTATTCAATGACAATTGGCAACGTTTCATGAACAATCAAAATAAAATAAACTTCCCATAGTCGGTGACAACCTAAGAAATAGTGCACATGCCTTTCACCTCTGAAACAGCGCCGAACCAGCTGGAGTCCACTCACAATTATGCAGGGTGTTTCCCGTAACTTCAACCAAGGATTTAAACAACGTGATTAATCGCAGCTGGATGAAACCAACGACATATGGTTTGCCGTCATGTGGCGTTTCTCAAAATATTTTTTTATTCCGCTTAATTACTTGATTAACTGAGACAAACGCAACAGGTCGCGAGCGAGACCGTCCCCGAAAGTGCGCCACTGAGCAAAAACACGAAAGAGAGAGAGAGAGAGAGACAAATTTCGTCGGCCCTTCCACTCCGTGAAGACGGATGATAAGCGAAGCTTGTCTCTTTGTATACCTAACCGTCCCCTTTGCCATCAACTTTATGTTTACTGGAATGTGCCATTGTATATTTATTCAAAATTTATAGAAGACATCGACCCAGGCTGTTCGCGCTGCGGACATCCCAGGTGCACTCTTAAACACATGCTCTTGCAGTGCCTAGATTTGCGCGGAGGCTCAGGGTCTCCCTCTTCGGAGGAAGACTGGCTCCGGCTCGTCACCAGCTCCGCCAAGGAAGAGCAGCTCAGGGATGTCCAGAGAGCCCGCGAGATCGCCGAGAGAGACTCAACCTCCCGGCTCCATCGTGGGTGCGGCCCGCAGACGATGCCCCCTAATGGGGACACTCTCATCGTCTTGTCAGGACCAAAATAAAAGTTCTTTGTCTGTCTGTCTGTTATTCATCCTGCCTTAGAACCTGTTCATTCATTCATACTTGTGTCGCTGTTCGTCGGAGCGGATCACACTGATGAGGACAAGTTTTTGTCGAACCACAAACGCTTGCGTTCGATGTCTCGAGTTTGCTCGGCGGCGTGGTTAGCAGCATCTGCCCGCCACTGCCGCTTGCGATTCTTCAAAATTAAATTGCTTCAAAATTAAATCTGACCGTCACGTAAGACAATGAATGGCTCATACCTCCGTAAATGCGGCCTCCCCAATACGACGACAGAAGAGAAATTAAATTCTGCGCTGGAATGATGAGCGGTAACCGAGCCAGCTGTGGAAGAAGGCGACCACGACGAACGCGGGAGCAATGGCACGAGCGCGTTCGCGCTCGTGCCAACGGCGCCATCGTGCCAGTTGTGGAAGACGACGACGCTCAAGCCATTGCTGATGATTTTTTTTTTTTTGCATACACGGACGTCACCGAAGTATTTACCTTGTAACAAGCTTCGCTTGAAAAAAAAAAAGGGAAAAAAAAAGAAGGCGGGGCCCGTGACGTATTCGTCACGCGATCCTCGGCTCCGGTGTGGGAGAACGCAGGGATGAAATTTCGCTTGCGGAGGCAACTCGTGAACTCGTGGGTTCACGCCACTTCATGCAAATATTTCTATCTGTGCTATTAATGAAGTATTATGAAAACTTGTTGCGGTAGAACACTCCTTAGAGGGCACGTAACAACTTTCAGCATATAACCAAAATTTACTATGTGGCCTGGTGAGGGGAGCTAGGGGGCCTTTAAGGTCCAGAAAAGCGGCGGTGGCGCGTGGATGAAGGAGCTTTAGATTACATAAATCGAGCGACCTTATTTTGGGTCGACTCTACCTTGTTAACGAGGTGCATCTGATGAGGAGACCAGGGGCGCGATCTTGTACGCGTTCCAAAACGGAACGGAGGTGTTCCGTTCCATCGAGCCGCACACGATTGGTCAATTTGGACCGCAAAACGGAACGCCTCCGTTCCGTTTTGGAACGCGTACAAGATCGCGCCCCAGTTATATAGGCTAATTTACGTACGTCAGATTTAGAATGACGCAAGTTATGATACAAATAGCCAAGTGTTTTAAATGCCTTAGCACAAATGGTAGTTACGTCCTCCTTCCAGGCGAAGGCAGGAGTTAGACTGATTCCTAAGTAGCAGTGGCGTAGCCAGGGGAGGGGGGGGGGGTCAAATTAACCCCCCCCCCCCCCCCCACTTACCCGCCCTTTGTGTTCGTCGCTTCGCGCTGACATAATTCATGAAACCGGTGCTACTATCACAATTTCATTCCTGGGCGCTTCCGTTTCGTTGGTAATTTACAGCGAATCATGTCTGCATATGGAAAAAAACTGTCGTGTTTGTCAAGGCTTTGACACTCTGTGAAGTTTTGGGCGAGAATGTGGCGGCCGCATTCTGAAGCAACAAATGTGCAACAAATGAAGCAACAAATGCGGCAGCCGCATTTTAGATGATGGCGAAAACGCTCGAGGCCCGTTTACTTAGATTTAGGTGCACGTTAAAGACCCCAGGTGGTCGAAATCTCCGGTATACATTTCCGCCGCTTCCCTTCAGGTGCCGGTTAGGCCGCGCTCGCGCAGGATAGTCTGCGCGAGAAACGTCTCTTGTTTGCGATTGCGCCCCTACGGAAGGCTGGTAATTAGTGTTGTGTTGTTGAATCACAAACCAGCAATTACGGAAGGCTGGTAGTTGCTGTTTCAGTTGTGGAATCCCAAACCAGCAATGTACACACGTAGGGGTTGATGACAGCAGTGAAATTCCACCGACTCGCAATAGAATGCACGAAACAGACAGCCGACAAGCATGAATTACTGCTGTGCGCAGTACAGCGTAAGTAAACTCTTGTTGCAGGCGCTGACAGTTCTCGTCGGAGTTCAGTACGCGTCCTGAGAAATTGATTATGTGCACTATGTGCTGAACAATACCGGATCGAGTTCATTCCTGCATCACTAGTACACCAATAAGTCGAGATTCTGTGAGGTACAAAGCCGCTTCCTGTTTGCACCGGCGTAAGTGAAGCAGAAATGAGTTGCACGCACTACTTAAAATGCGTACACATGCCATATCTATGCTGTGCGGTGAAATATTCTGTACAATTCTGAAGATCTGTTTACGTAAAGGCAAATGACGGCTGCACGCTCGCACACAGCGGAAGACACAGCGGCCCATGCACTTGCCGCAGGAAATGCAACCCTCTCGTATGAGGGAGCAGGGCGACGAAAGCTTCGGGAAAAAAAAAAGAAAAAAAAAGGGGGAAAGCCTTATACGCGTTTTTGCGCGTATTTAAGTTTTCTAGCGCAAAGACGCAGCGAACAAGCTATTGCTATGGGAGTAGTTATAGCGTGGTCACACGTGCATTTTCACGCGTATAGCCGTCCTTGACTTGTGAAACGCACTTCGTCCCGACGAGGACGACGCCATCTACGCTTAACGGAAATTAACAATTAATGATGTCTTCTCCGATCGCACGGGTCGTCTCAATGATGCGTTTTCGAAGACTGGTCCATTCAGTGGCGCGATGAGAGACCGTTGCTCCAAACGCCCACTGTACCTGTCGTACTTACTGTATTTACTGAGCTTACTTTACTTTTTACTTAATTTCTTCACAAGCACACGCACACGCGAGTGGAGGGGGGGGGGGGGGGGGGGGGGGGTCCCATGTCTTTGATATACATGTATAGAGTGTGCTTAAACTACCGCCATTTATAATCGATCACGTGACCTAGAGGAAAGCAGAAGCTAGCCCCCCCCCCCCCCCCCCCGGTCGGGCCGGTGAACCCCCCCGAAAAAAATTTCTGGCTACGCCCCTGGTCCGTGGCATCAGGGAACGCCTCGCGAAGCACTTGCAGTCCGAGCGAATGCGGCTTTTTCCGAGCACACGTAGGGGACGGGGGGCGAAAGCTATGCACAGTGTACGAGCAGCGCGCAGCAGACGTCACAGCGCATGCGCAGTAGCGCGCAGCTGGTGGAAGCTCGGCCGAGCCGCCGCCAGAGACGCCTGCTGCAGTTGGTCTTTATTCTATGCTGCAGTCACGGACACCGCGAGCGTTCGGCGCTAATGCGGGGAAACGGAGAAGCGCGGTTGGCGTCGACAGCACCTCTGCGCGTTGCCTCGTTGGTGCTGCTACTATTTGTTTCTCTCTCTCTTCTCGCTCTCATTTTCTCTTTCTCTCTACCGAGCATAGCGCGCGACGCTTCGCGAGGTGGTGGCTAGGCAACGCAGTGGCAGGCAGCTGCGGCGTCGCCAGTTTCTATGGCTACGGCGCGGCTGGCTTTTCGTGAAATGCGCACGTTTTACGGCTGGCTTAAACAGCATCGCTGTTTAAAAACTCGGTCTGGTCAACAGCCGCCGCTAATATGCCACTGTAGACCAGAAACAAGCGACACGAAGACGCGTGCACACACGCGTACACTCGCCCCAAGCGGCTCCCACGCAAAAGGGCGCCTCGCGAACTTGGGGGAACAAACAATAACACAACCTTGCTTTTCGAAAACGCAGTTTACTCTCTCTTTATATGGCATGCAGCACACAGGGTCGTAAAACGCAAGCTAGAGGTGGTCCGAGCCTGCGGTCCGCGAAGGACAGGGGGTGGACAGGGGGTGGCGTCGAGGCTGCAAGCGCAGACCGCCCCTTGCGGGACTGTCTCCACTGTTTTACTTGCCTCGTTTTCTAAGAAGGTGTCGACGTTCGTTGACTACACTCACTAACCTTACTAAGTACGTAGTGCAATTTTTCTGATGCTTTCTCTAGTCGAGCAAAAAATAAATAAGGTGTTGGTCAGGGATCTATTTTAGGCCCATTGCTTTTCTTCATTTACATGAAGATTTACTCTCAGTCCTTTGTGACTCTAATAGTGCCTTACATGCTGACAACACAACTATATTTTCCTCAGACAGCAGCCTAAATAACTTGACAGAAAAGCTTAATGAAGGCCTCGGTAATATTGCTTCCTGGTGCCATGATTACTAAGTGTTTACAAATTAACCCTTTAAAGACTATGTTTATGGTTTTTTGCTCTCGCCAAAGACCCATTCTCTTAACTCCTTCAGTTGAATTTAAATATACATACAATTTTTTCTTCTGCAACAGGTACTTTTATAGGGGTTGCTCTAGACCCCTATTTAAAGTTTAATTTGAAAATTATGTCACTAACACGCAAACTTGCCTTCGGAACCCAAATATTAATGAAAACTGTTGTATCTCCGACTGGCCATGCAGAGCAGCAGCGAGCACAAGCAAGCACGACGACAGTAGCCGAACGAAGATCCCTTTAATCGATTAGTGGCGGGAATATATACAAACTAGGGGCCACCCATGGCGCCCTCCAATACAACATAATAACACTATAACATCCTCCCTCCTAAAGAAAATAAGCCACAATGGCGGCTCATTAAACTACCTTCAAAATGACAAATCACATTTCATAGTCTGCGAACCGTGAAGGTTGCCTTCTCTCTCAGGCTGATCGTTGTAGGGTTGCTGGTGGTTCGTTTCTTGCTGGTGATGCTTGACCTGCGCTTTCTGCTCGTGACAGTCCTGTTGTGGTCTGAGGTGGTTCAAGGGGGTTGCGTGTGTCGTCGAACTCAAAGTTTGCGGTGGCAGTGGGAAGAAACTTAATATCGTGCTCCCCAGGGTACGGCACTAACCGTTTCCTGTTTAATGTGCGGCCATCTTCCAGTTCGTAGGTGTCTTGGTGCTGTTGCCTAATCACAGTCAAGGGCTGGAAATATCTTACAGCACCTTTGGGAATGTTCCCTGGCAACTTGACTCGTACCCGCTGGCCCGGATGAAGCGCCGCATGCTTGGAAACTCGTCGCCTATCCGTGTACTGCTTGCTTGCCTGCTGATGTTCGGCCACTCTGTGACGCAGCGCTTGCAACTCTATGTCCAGCCTCTAGAAGAACTGAACACCTGGAGCTGCGACTAAATCTAGTTTAGTTCTTGGGGTACGACCATGCAGAAGCAGAGCAGGTTTTTCACCTGTCGTCGCATGTGGGGTGCACCGGTATACTCCAAGGTAATCCATGATGGAATCCTTTAAGGGCTGCCTTTCCTGCAAGCACACCTGGACGTAATCCTTAAGCACACGGTTAAATCGCTCGATCTGTCCATTCGCTTGGGGATGGTAGATAGCGGAAAAAGTATGCTTTATCCCTCTATCTTGCAGGAATTGTTCAAGCTCGACTGATGTAGATTGAAGCCCATGGTAACTCACAAGTTCTTCGGGGTAGCCCTCTCTGCTGAATACACTGCACAAAAATGATACGTTAGAAGATGTTACTTTCGCTGTGAAGCAGACTTCTGGCTATTTGCTAAAGTAGTCAATTAGAGTGATGGCAAACCGGGTATCTGTGGGTGCATACACGAATGGGCCAACTATATCAATGCCTATTTTCTTCCAAGGGCCTAGCTGAAGGGAACTCTACCGGCTGTAAAGGCGGCACTAATCGGTCATGCCGATTTGTCCACGGACTGACAGACAGTGCAAGACTGAATCAGGTGTTCCACCTGTCTGTCCATTGCTGGCCACCAGTACTTCTCACGCAACCGTTGTTTGGTCCGTGAAATACCTGGGTGCGACTCATGAGCTGCTTCCAGTAGACGTCCAGTTAGGGCTGCGAGAACGACAAACTGCTCGCAACGAAGAAGAAGCCCCCCTGCGACAGACAGCTCGTCTCGGATGCGATGAAACGGATGTGCATCAGAGGGCAGATCCTTACTTGGAGGCCAAGACGAGGTGGTCCACCGGATGACGTCCTGCAGCAGCCGATCCTGCGAAGTTTCAGCAACGAATTCTTCATGGGTTATGCACGACGAAACAACGCACACTACGTCATCAGACTCTTCTGGCTCCATGTGTCCCGCACGTGCAGATTGGGGCATTCTTGACAGCGCATCTGCCACAACGTTTTCAGTGCCCTTCTGAAATTCTATAGTGTAGTTGTAATCAAGTAGCCTATCATGCCATCTTGCAATTCTGAAGGGTCTGCGACCCACCCCCTTAGTGGTCAACAGAGTTACCAGGGCCTGATGACCTGTGCGCAAAGTAAACGAACGGCCCCATAAGTACACACGCCAATGTTCGCAGGCCCAGACACATGCCAAAGCTTCAAGCTCACCAGTCGAATACTTCCTTTCTGCGTCTGTCAGTCTCCTGGAAGCGAAGGCAACAGAAACCAAATCGTGACCATGCCGCTGCTGCAGTACTGCTCCGAGGTCAATTGCGGAAACATCAGTTGTAACGATGGTCTGTAGGGCAGGGTCAAACAGCTGCAAGCATCTGCTCGACAAGAAACAACGCACTTCATCAAAACAAGTTTGGCACTTTGAATCCCACTTGAACTCGGAGTCCTTCTGCAGCAACTCGCGGAGAGGGTCGACAATCTCAGCGTATCGTGGAATAAACTTAGCATAATAGCCAGTCATTTCAAGAAAGGAGCGTAACGTTGCCTTGTCTGTCGGCGCAGGCGCATTCTGGATGGCATCAGTGTTGCTCTGCAGTGGCTGCATGCTCTTATCAAACACGATATGACCAAGAAATGGAAGTTCGCTCACACCTAAAATACACTTGTGATTTAGCTTCAGCCCGTTATCGCTGATGCACTGCAAAACTTGCCTGAGTTTTGCGTTATGTTCGTCAAGCGAACTGCCAAATACAATCATGTCATCAATGTAGTAGAAGGTGTTTCTGCAAGATTTCAAAATTGTAGTCATAATTTTTTGGAAAGCTGACGGTGCTGAAGCAAGTCCGAAACATACACGCTGAAATCGGTACAGTCCTTGGTCCATAATAAACGCTGTTAAATCTCTACTTTCTGCGATCAATGGAACTTGGTGGTACGCTGTAGCTAAATCCAATCTGAAGAAGTACTTTGCGCCATGCAGCTTATTGAGGAGCTCTTCTGTGTGCAGCAGCGGGAATTTATCGACAACAATCGCCTTGTCAGGCTTGCATAGGTCAACGCATAAGCGTACAGACCCGTCCTTCTTCCGCACAACGACAAACGGCGAGACCCATTCAGAATTACCAATTTTTTCTATGACACCCACGCGTTCAAGACGCTTCAGTTCGTTGGACACTTGGTCCCTTAATGCCAACGGTAATCGTCGCTATTTCGCAATAGCCAGGGTTACACCTTCACGAACTCGCACATTGTGAATGAAGTTCCTAGCTAGACTTAGCTTCCCATCGAACAAGTGTGCAAATTCGGTGCATAAATCATTTGGAATGCCCTGCGGCACCTGCGAAGATGTCATGCAGTTAACGAACCTGCCATCGATTTCCAGATGCAGGGCGACAATGGCATTCAACCCCAGGATGTCCGTCCCTTCAGGTATGACACGGAAGAGCACGTCTGCCTGGCGGTCGCAGAACACAACGGGAGCGTCCAGTACAATGTAATAACTTGTCTATATTTTGAATATGCAGTAGTGATACTTCCACTAACTCCGTACCACGGTCAAACCTATCTAATTCCAACATAACAAGATTTATATATGAATACGACTTACCATGGCCCAGAGTTTTCACTATTAGTTATGGAAAGCAAACAGTTTTTAAAGTGAATAGCTTTCTTTGGCTCTTTGGAGTGTTTTTGTGGTAGGTCAGTGGCAGATACATCAGTGGTCAGACTCTGGAAGGAAACCATCGGTTTGCTCTCTCTCATTCGTTCACTCTCTCTCTCTCTCTCTTGATCTTTCATTCACTTCACTCACTTATGCATTCATTCATTAGGGCTATTTGCTTACATTGACAATCATCTTCGACGATTTCTGCAGAATTTTTTTTTCCCAGCTCTCTTTCGAACTTATTACCCCGTTTCTATAAAATCATCCCATATACTTCATACCTTCTTCTCATTGTGCTCTAAAGAAACCTTTGATGATTGAACTACAATAATAATTTTCATTTGTAACTGTTCTTTAAAAAATAATTATCACAGTTGAGTAAAATTATCTATTCTTTATTTCTGCTTTTTCCATGTTCTTTATTCATTTATTGTTCTGCTACACTCTTTATGTACACTATCACAGTTATAATGTTGCATTCTCACTATTGTATAATGTTTCGTATGTTATCTACTTGACTGCTAATTATGCACTGCACTCGAGCATTTTCTCTTACGAAGTCCCCCTGACAGGGATTTCCTAAGATAAATTCTTCAAATCCTTCAAATAGCCTATATACTTACTTATTAACACATAAGCTATCAGTCTAATAAATGTGAGAGTGTATTATATGTGTCAGAATTAGTTTAGTAACCATACCGGCCTAATACACTTATCACAATTAACAAGTGCGGGCCCAGTAAAAGAAAAAAAACTGTCAGCCCTTCCACTGAGGTGGAGTTCCATGACCAGCGAAGCTGTACTATGGTGGGAATTATGCATTTCCAATTATGACTATTAAGATGTGATGGTGTAATTGGTTATTTGAACTATTAAAGAATGAGAAATATATATGATCCGGTGGTTTTCATTTATTTAGTGACCACAGGGACCATGGCCTTATGGTCGCTATGGTACACCGCCATATGATGTACGGCAAGGTTAGCACATTCTTCATAAACATGCCACCAACTCCGCGCGCGTTTGGTGTGAACACGGGCAGAATGCTGCCGCCGTCGACAACAGTTGTGCGCGTTGTTTGTGTGACCGCACACAACCGCTGTCAAAATGCTGCCCAGTCAAAAAAAAACAAAAAAACAATTGACTCCAATTAGCTTTTCCAATAGGAATCAACTGGGACCAATAAGAACCAATTGGAAAATCCTTACTTCCAACCGGTTACGATTGGGTCAAAGGAGAAACCAATTGAAGTTGTCAATTGAAATGAACTGGACCAAATTGGAACTGATTGGAAAATCCCTAGTTCCAACTGGTTATGATTGAGTCAAAGAGAAACCAATTGAGTCCGATTGGACTTACCAATTGGAATCAACTGGGCCCGTTGGGAAATCCTTACCTGCAATTGGTTACGATTGAGTCAGGGATGCAACCAATTGAGTCCAGTTGGACTTGCCAGTTTGAACCAGTTAGGCCCACCTTGCATATTAATCCCAACTGAGTCTACTTGGACTACCAATAGGAATAAACTAGCTAGAATGTAACCAACTGGGAAATCATACTTTCAGTTTATGAACCCATTCAAGGAAACTGGAATGAGTTATAGCTATGCATGCAGTACTAAGGCTATAGAAAACCTGTTTCTGACAGCTGGAATCCTATTTAGCTTTGCTTTATGGGGTTTATATGTGTATCGGTACTGCCCAATGGTGCAACTTGTCATTCCAACCAGTGTGTTTCAAACCAATCGGCACCCATTGGGTACAATATTGGGCACTCTAACAAAAACCAATTGGTCATGTTCCAGTTGGTTCAATTGGTGCAGTTATGTACTAATTTACGATTGGAAACTTCCCAATTGGAGTCAATTGCTTTTAGTGACAGGGAAGCTACGTTCTCATGCGCATGAGAAGCTTACAACCATGCCTTGAAACTACCACCAATGAGATTGCATCGTGGGTACGTCAGTGCCCCCTTCATCCAAAGGGGACTGCCTGCAATCTCAAAAAGACAGAAAAGTCATGTTATCTTCGCACTGCTGGGTCTACATAGGACAGTTGGGAGTAGTTTCATCTGCTGCACGTGGCCTCTGAGATAGCAGCGGCGTGCTGTTTAGCGTAGTCTACCGTGGCCGCCACAGGTGCCACGACGTGCCCTCTCTCTGCCGAGACTGTCAACTTTTGGCCAGGGCTTTGTCCCCTTGGCTTCTCCCCTGTGTATTTTCCAGCGCACTAGTGGAGATGAAAACAGAGAATTAAAACCCCTCATCTGTGCGATAATCATGTCTAACTTTGCTTATACTTGATGGAACTAAAAAATTTTTGCGGCAGGAGACTCGTCAGGCGATGCCTTTAAAATCGAGGTCCTTCTATGATTAGTTGGAAAAGTATTTCAGAGCCCCTTTAATTCATCCATATATTACGGAATTCAGCTCATGTGTAATCCCAGTAAAAAAAAAAAAAAAACAATTCACTACAATTAGCTTTTCCAACAGGAATCAACTGGGACCAATAAGAACCATTTGGAAAATCCTTACTTCCAACTGGTTACGATTGGGTCAGAGCAGAAACCAATTGGAGTTGCCAATTGAAATGAACTGGACCAAATTGGAACTGATTGAAAATCCCTAGTTCCAACTGGTTACGATTGAGTCAAAATGAAACCAATTGAGTCCGATTGGACTTGCCAATTGGAATCAACTGGGCCCATTGGGAAATCCTTACCTCCAATTGGTCCGATTGGACTTGCCAATTGGAATCAACTGGGCCCGTTGGGAAATCCTTACCTGCAATTGGTTACGATTGAGTCAGGGATGCAACCAATTGAGTCCAGTTGGACTTGCCAGTTTGAACCAGTTAGGCCCAACTTGCATATTAATCCCAACCGAGTCTGCTTGGACTACCAATAGGAATAAACTAGCTAGAATGTAACCAACTGGGAAATCATACTTTCAGTTTATGAACCCATTCAAGGAAACTGGAATGAGTTATAGCTATATATGCATGCAGTAGTAAGGCTATAGCTAGCAGACCTGTTTCTGACAGCTGGAATCCTATTTAGCTTTGCTTTATGGGGTATATATGTGTATCGGTACTGCCCATTGGTGCAACTTGTCATTCCAACCAGTGTGTTTCGAACCAATTGGCACCCATTGGGTACAATATTGGGCACTCTAACAAAAACCAATTGGTCATGTTCCAGTTGGTTCAATTGGTGCAGTTATGTACTACTTTACGATTGAAAGTTTCCCAATTGGAGTCAATTGCTTTTAGTGACAGGGCAGCTACGTCCTCATGCGCATGAGAAGCTTACAACCATGCCTTGAAACTACCACCGATGAGATTGCATCGTGGGTACGTCAGTGCCCCCTTCATCTGTGTATTCCATTTGCGACAGAGGCATCTACAGCCTGCCTGCAGATTGCGCATCCCCAGCACCACTCTCAGCCACTACCACCAAAGAACTGTGTTAATTCCCTTTGCCTCCACACCAACTCAATCTGGACTGCTAACAGACACTATGAATTACTGCAGATGCACAAGTCTTTCCTCTTATCGCGGTTCTTTTCCATATAGTTTTCAAACACACTACGTGCTAGGGTGGAAGGGGGGGGGGGAATTGTCACGCCTATGTAGCGGTGCAACATTTTGCCCCAGCACCACCGAGAAAGAGTCCTGCATGCACAAATGCACTCGAGAGAACACTCTACCGTGCCCGTCCCAAGCGGTCACATCCACCTGCTGCTCTCCTGGACCATCGACACCACAGCTGGTAAGCTCCAATAAATTGTAGTCATGATGGCTTCCTCTCCTCAGCCATCTCATGCAGGGATGCATGAAAACAGCTGGTATCCTGCAACAATTTCCCTTCATATAAATTACTCAAAATATAGTCCCAGCTTTGTAGCATAACATCTTCAAGTTTTTGTAAATGTGATAATGCAGGCTTTACATGCTGACTTCTTCAATATGAATTCTTGCTAAATTTGTAGTAAATTAACTGTGTCTAGAAAATTAAACACAAACAAATAAATGCAGATGTTGGGCTATCTCGGGCTATCTCAAATTGTGAGATAATTCCATATTTCCGGTGTTTCTAAGAGAACAGGACAGAAGATAAGCTGGTCTTGAAGTATTTCACTTGGAAGAATTACAACGTGGTGACAGAAAACTGTATATTTAGAGCACATGCCTATCGCTACTCTTTACATATGCATGGCCTACACGAGATGTAGGCATTAGTAGGTTCAAAACACCTTGAAAAACATCATAATTTAGGTTGCCAATACAGATATCTGAAGGCACATACGTTTTGGGCAAGTATAAAAGTGAAAAATTTTAATTATTACGTAAAGCATACTGTAAAAATACATTTCTGCATCAGCGGCTGGTCAATTACATTGTCAAGTAAAAATATACCATTATCTGTCCGGTTACATGCTAGCTTATGCAAAGAGTTGTAGTGGGCATGCATTTTGACGGCACTTTTTTCAGCCGCCACATATTTCAAGTAAAATAAATTCAAGGCCAACCTTCCGACTATCCTAGTCCCTTCATTTTTATAGCATTGTAGGTATTTAATATGCAATAGTAAACACAAATACAACATGCAGGCTGTTAATCACTACCAGGTCAGCTGACTATGTTCAACAGCACACTTCAAGACGAGCTTTCGCAGAGCCTGTTATAGTCATCACTTGAAGTGTTTGCAACGTGGTACACTAACACGTCACGAGTGTTTTGTCCCCCTGGCTATCAAAGCTTCTATCGAAATCGGGAAGGAAAATGCAGAGGCGTTGTTGCTATTTTTGCAAAGGATGGCATCACATGTGAAATTGTGGACGATTTCTGCGCTATCAGTTCTCATATCGAAGTACTTACACTCTGAGACCGCGACAATCTTTTTGTGTGTCATCTACCGGCCACCCTCCGGTGATTTTAATCGCTTTTCGAGTTTCAGTGGAAAGCTTTTCAGTCATGCTGCGGAAGAAATTTTTAACCTTTTTCTAGGAGGTGACTGTAATGTAGACATGCTTACGCACATGCACTATAAGCAACAATTTCAGGACCTGATGATCGCGAACAGCTTGAGCAATGTAATTGCAGCGCCAACTCGTGTTACTCAAGGAACTGCCACACTGTTAGATATTTTCATCACAAACACTTACTTTGATGATGTAAAGTATAAACCGCATGCACGCGATCTTGCGCGCGACAGCGACAAGCGACGCGATGGAGATGGCTGTCGCGGTCGCTCGTCGCCTACAAGTCGTACCACATGCGAGTGACGAGACGAGCGACGACTTTGAGCGACGTCTCCCCGGTGTTGTCAGTATGAGGGCAGAAAATACTCGCCGAAACTGGCTTGACGCTTGCTTTATGAATTTAAGTTGATGTGTTTTAGTGTAAAGAGCAGCTTAAATATTTCTAAAGGTCTTGCACTACGTTATTATCCTTGTACGTATCAAAATCCAGTCGTTTGCCCGTGCGACAATCGGTAGTACTTGACTGATGTATATCCAGTTCCAGCTTCGCGCTATTGGCTAGTCGCTCATAGCACTTCCGGGCGACGAGCGACGAATTCTAGATTTCTAGAACCAAGCGATCTGGTCGCGCGACGGCCCGTTTCGTCGCTCGAAGCCGTCGCTCGTCGCTGTCGCGCACAAAATCGCTCTCATGCGGTTTGGGCTTAATAGCGGATATTATTTATACAGATATCAGCAACCATTTAGGTATTGTTATGTTAATCAAGAGTACCTTCCATTTAGAAAAAAAAAGAGCACACCAATTCGCTATGTTCAAGGCATAACAGCACATTCCTTGGAAGATTTTCGCAGCTCCATCAATTCACAGCAGTGGGACAATGTTTTAAATTCAAACAATAGTGAAAGTGCACATTCAGCTTTCATCATTACATTTTAAAAAATATACCATGACCATTTCCGCCTAAAAAAGTTAGAAAAAGCTTCGAAAGCTCGTA
This sequence comes from Dermacentor silvarum, assembly GCF_013339745.2. Taxonomy (NCBI): domain Eukaryota; kingdom Metazoa; phylum Arthropoda; class Arachnida; order Ixodida; family Ixodidae; genus Dermacentor; species Dermacentor silvarum. Next base: position 30,168,618 of record NC_051154.1, read on the forward strand.
AACCTTGGGTTACTTATAAATTATTAAACTTGATTAAGCATAAGAATGCACTGTACGCCCATTTTGTTAAACATAAAAATCCAGCTAGTTTGGAAGAATATAGGTCGTACCGAAATAAACTTACAAGTAAACTGAGAACAGCTAAAAACTTATATCTACAAAACTTATTTTCAGAACCGCACCTACACGATCCAATATGACATGGAGAAATTTCAACTTTTTGCTAGGCCCTGGTAAACCTCACATTATTCCTGATAACTTTCTACATCAAGGTAAACAGCTATCTGGCACAGCACTAGCAGATGCTTTTAACGATTTCTTTGTTCAACAAGTTAATCCCTGTAGTGGTTTGCTGAGTAGTCATTATGATGCTTTGCGAATTAAAAACCATGAGTGCAAAATCATTTTTCTTCACTCCTATGAATTGTGCTGAGGTTTTTTCTTTTCTAAGCTCTGGTAAAAATAGTAAATCGCAGGACACAGATGGTATTCAAATTGGACCTGTAAAGCCATGTCTTTGACATCATTTGTCCTGTTCTTACTCACATTTACAACTTGATTCTATCGTCTGGCCAATTTCCGAAAGACATGCAGGTTGCTCGAGTGCCACCTGTGTTCAAAAAAGGTGACAAGAACTTGCTAGGCAATTATCGTCCAATTTCAATCCTACCAGTATTTTCGAAAGGCATTGAAAAAATAATTCACGCTAGAATAGTATCATATCTTGACAAAAATAATTTGTTAGGCGATTTCCAACATGGCTTTAGGAAGTATCACTCCACCGAAACAGCTCTTTTAATTCATAAAGAAACCATTCCACAAGCGTTCAACAATAAAATATTACTTATGGGAATATATATAGACTTTTCCAAAGCATTCGATCTTCTAAATCATAAAATTTTACTCGCTAAGTTGCTAGCTTATGGTATCCGTGGTATCGCCTTGGAGCTCTTTAAATCTTATTTATCGCATCGAGCACAATATGTAGAGTTGGAAAGGGAAAAGTCCAGTCTTCGGGCTGTAAGAGTTGGAGTGCCGCAGGGAAGCATCCTTGGACCACTCCTGTTCATAATGTTTGTAAACGATATGCCAGAAAGTTCAGAAAGGGCAAAATTTATTTGTTATGATGATCATACAGCAATGTTTATTACTGCTACGTCAGAAAGTGAACTACAGCTTCAGGGGAACAGAGCATTAAGAGAATTTAAAGATAGGGCTGATGCAAACTGTTTGCGAATAAATGCCAGCAAGACAAAAGTTGTCTATATGCAAAGAGGCAAAAAATTATGAAGTTCAATAAACATGAAATTAGATACGGATCAATTAGAAATTGTTAACACGGTCTCTGTCTTAGGCGTAACATTTGCTAAAGACTAAAGTTAGAATGACCACGTGGAACATGTAAGTAAAAAGCTATCATCTGCTGTAGGGACAATAGGTCAATTGAAATCCTTTCTTCCTGTTAAAATTAAAATTTTACCTCATAATACTTTAGTATTGTCAGTTCTGCAATACTGTAACCTCGTTTGGGGCACATATACTAGCAAGGTAAACCTTACGAAATTGCATTTGCTCCAGAAAAGAGCAGTGCGATACATTGCCAATGTCCTTCGTTTATTTTCTACGACAAATCTGTTCTCAAGGTTTGAAATCTTGCCTGTATTCTCTTTATACAACTATCGTTTAATTTTGAGCTACAGGTCATATTTGAAGTCTAATAAATCTATTGTGTTTTCTCTGGCCGATTCAAAAGCAAACCGTAGCATCCGTGATACTAGGCATAAAGAGGAATGGCACGTCCACACACCTCGGACCCCCCCCCAATTACGATAAACAATCATTAACACATACAGTACCCATTCTACTTAATCAACTCGCAGAGGAAGACTTTGATCCTTTATGCCACTCCAATGATGAAATAAGACTATTCTGTCAGTTATGCCAAATAGACTAGTATCTCATAAAAATTTTGTTCACATATTAAAGTCGTGAGTGCGTGTTAGCCCACCTGTACATACGTGCATATAGTATGTATCTGCATGTGTGTATATATGTATAATGCGAATTGTATGTGTATATAAGTATGTATGTCCTTGTGTAATTTTTATACTAGATTTTTTTTTTTTGAAAGTGCATTTTGTTTCCAATATTACTTTGTTGCAAGTGTTGCATTTTTCGTGATGTTTCTGCAGTGCTCTGCTATCAAACGTATAAGGGGGCAGAACCCTCGTCAAGCTGTACCCCAGCTTTTAGTCCTGTCTCCTCTTTTTCAATCTGAAAAGAAATAAAAACCATTCATTCATTCATTCAAGTCCAATTGGACTCAATTGGTTGCATCCCTGACTGAACCGTAACCAATTGGAGGTAAGGATTTCCCAATGGGCCCAGTTGATTCCAATTGACAAGTCCAATCGGACTCGATTGGTTTCACTTTGACTCAATCGTAACCAGTTGGAACTCGGGATTTTCCCAATCGGTTCGAATTGGGTCCAGTTCATTTCAATTGGCAACTCCAATTGGTTTTTCCTCTGACCCAATCATAACCGGTTAGAAGTAAGGATTTTCCAATTGGTTCCTATTGGCCCCAGTTGATTCCTATTGGAAAAGCTAATTGGAGTCAATTGTTTTCTTTTTTACTGGGTTGGCAACTCTCGAGCAGGATGAAGTTGGGACGGGGGGTTGTCGGCTGGCAACGACCAACCTTGTCAGTGCCAGGAGCAGCCAGTTTGTATGTGCAACAAAATTGCACAAATTTAGTCCTACCATGTCGTGATTTATAATAAGAAAGGTGCAGTAGTTACCTGGCTAACATGGCAACTAATATAAATAGAGGCACTGTGAACGGTTAGGTTCTACAACCATCAAAAATGAAACGACAAAAACGAAACCAATTGTATGCTATGACAATGCAACAGGAGACAGAAGAGGTGACGCAAGAACCGTGGAGCCGCCGTGGCATTGGGGAAGCGTGCTCATCTCGCACCTCGGACATGCCCGGGTTCGATTCCCACCCAGACCGAAACGTACCAAATTTTCTTTTTAAAGTCATTAATTTACTTGGATTACAGAAACCATCCTGAGAAATGTGATGTCAATCCGAGCATTTTTTCTGTGTTTTACTCTTTGCGCCATCGGCCATTTTTGGTACCATCGCTCGGTCACGATGCCGACGCCGGATTTTCGTGTAATCGGGCATATCATGCTTTTGCACTAAAGCACAAAAATTTGACCGTCTTGACTCGGTCTTTTAATCATAAGTCGGGACTGTCCCGTTAAATTCTGGACGGTTGGCAACCCTATGAACATGACTAACTGTCACTACTAGTACAGTAAGCAGCAGTACAAGATTCATATAATGCAAATTGTTAAAGCAAGTAAAATTTATCTGCATGACACAATGTTAAGGCACACTGCATTGCGCTGTTGAATGGCATATGATGTTCTATTGGAATGAGGAGTGTCCTTTTCAAATGGCTTCTAAATTAAGCCATTAGTCACTCCGTGGCTAGTATACGTTTTCAACTCATTTTATTAGTTTTATAGAAAAAAGACATTCAGTATATACAGAGTATGGCCCTATAATCCAATGGATATTACAACAAAAGAAGAATGATTATCTAAGTGTCAAGCATTTCATCTCAATATATCATTTGGCATTGAAACGGCAATGGTTGGTTTTGTTGGTTGGTTGGTCAACGAGCTTTTCCTATAGCTGCAGAGGGATGGAAAAGCTGCATTGCTTTGTGCTTGTTCGTGAATACACATGTGAATACACATGTGAATATGACGACCTCGCAACTTGTTTTTTTTTTTTTTTCCTTGTTTCAATAAGTATCTATTTTGTTGCATGTTGACTTTGCATGTTGAACAAGAAAAACCAAAGCCGGTGCACAGAGCATTCAAGATGTTTACTGTTACTGACCGCAGGTTTCTGCCATCGTGTAAAAGCCTCTACACCTAAAAATAAGAAAACAAAGCATGTTATTGTCGCACTGCAAGAAACACGATATGAGGCTGCATCAGTTTCAACAGGTTTTGTAGTGAGAAGCATTCCTGAAGTGAGGACTCTCAACCTGAATAATCCGTGAAACACCACACTAACGTGAAACACCACACAATTTTTTCATCTTGACACATATATGAATGATGGCTAGCTGGTGCCCGTTTCTACTGGTTTGTCTAAAACACAAAGCTCCTCATTGCAGGTATGCATGACAATCTATGCCACAAAGTTTATTTTGCTAGAAGCTACCGTTATTACATAATCTTCAAATCAAGCCTTCACACAGCTATGCACAAAAGATGCAATAGAAGCAATACCAATACTTTATTTGCATTTATGTCCACAAGCGAAGCACCTTGTTCAATGTGATAGCAAATTCCAATGACAGATTCAAAATACTTCGGGAGCAACATTTTCTGCTCTTTATGAAGCAACACTGTTTCAATGGCAGATCGGGAGCCCCAGATGAGTGTTCCAGTGGCAGATTGAGAGCACCGCGTGGAGGCGAGATTCCTTCACAAAGCAACCAAAACTGTGTGGTGTCGCGGATCGTCGGCGATACGACAAACTGCTTTGCCAAAATCGGCGGAGTGTACCAGAACTCTTGGCAGAAGTATTTCCAATTTCTCCCAGCATGCCTCTAGGCCTCTGTTTACGCCAATATTGATGGATTCAATAGACGCCGCTATATCACACCGTGCGCTTTCACTCTCGCTGCTTGACAGCGACAGCTGTCAATGTGAAAGTTCAAGTTTGAAGAGTGTAGGGATGAATCTGACCGCGACGCTGAAGCCACCGTTACGAGCAAGCTTTTGAAATCATGTTTTGCCTCCCTACCAAGACACCAAAAGTAATCGGCTACGTCGGAGATGTCGTTCGCTGCTACTCACTGAGCAGCTGCATGCGATATGTAAGGATATGGTGGTTTCAGGAGAGCGGACTAAGTACTAGCATAGCACCCTAGAAGGCTACGATACAAGTTACTCGCCATGATGTCGGGGTAGTACTACATACGAGAACCAAGCATTACTCGCCGCAATTGCCGTGACTAGCCCCATTCCCCATTGACGATATCAGAAGGCTAACTGCTGGTGTCACTTGTGTTATATCCATCTCCAGAAGGGTCGTGGAAACGAAGATTGTTGTGATGCAGTCTACTAGGCTACAACTACTACAACCATAGCGCAACTACAGTGGCCGAAGCATTACCGTGGTTACAAGCAACCTGGAAGAATAGCTCCTGTTGTCTCTTCTCCACACGCCTCTACTGCAAAGCTGTGTCCATGTCTTGCCAGCCATGCTCTGTGCTAGAGAGAGGGTGGTTACGCTTCATAATGAACGTTCCACGTTCGGCAGTGGCTGGTAGTTTTCTAAAATCTCGGCGCTCGACACTGTGCACAACGGTGCCGTCACCGTATGTGTCCCGGCAAATTTGCAACCGATAGCTGAGCAAGTGTAATGCAAAAGTTCAGAATGCTGTACAGCCCGGAGAGGATAAGTGAGTAAATGTAACATTTATGCTCGGGAAATGAGAAGCCACTCGTGCCGCAATAAGTTAAAAACTTGACAGTCACTTTAGCATACGCTAAAGAGGATGAAGGCAAAAGCCTGCGTACTCACGAGACATTCATTAAATCACTTGATATTCTCATTCGAATGTGTTGTTACTTCCTATTGTCTTCTCCCACCAAAGGTGGTGGGTTCGAGTGCCTTAATTAACTCTATATTAATTAACTGTGTATTGTTTAACTTCACCTTACTTAACACTAAAGGTGGTGGGTTCGAGTATCTTAACTATATCCTAATTAACTGTGCCTTATACCGGTGTCCCACGACCACTTTTGATCGCGATCAAGCCCAATCCGGATCGCCATTCTACACTGCGATTGGCTCCCTCGCGCAAAGGAGCCAATCACGACCGAGAAATTCGATACGCATCGGGCTTGATCGCGATCAAAAGTGCGGCGTGTGACACCCGTATTAATTAACTTTGCCCTAATTAATACCGAAGGACGTGGGTTCGAGTGCAATTACCTTGTCTTAATTAATATTGCCTTAAGTAACACCAAAGGTCGTGGGTTCGACTCCCACCAAATGTCGATTCGAGTGTCTTAATTAACACTCTTAATTAGGGTATAGTTATTTACGGCACTCGAGCCCACGACGTTTGTTGTTGACACCATGGTGGCACCTTAACTTCGGCTTATGCAACACCAAAGGTCGTGGGTTCGAGTGCCTTCTCTATCTTAATTACGGTAGAGTTAACACGTACACCAATGCATGGTGGCACCTTAATTAACATTAAGTAACACCAAAGGTTGTTGGTTCAACTCCCACCAAAGGTCGTGGGTTCGACCATCAATGGTGGCACCATCAATTTTGGCGACATTGATTTTTCAGGTCGGTCAAATTTTCAACCCAAGAGCCATCTAAGGTTTTCGCCTTAATAATGAGCAAACGAAAATAACATAAACTGCATATGCAATCTTGCAATCTTGTCCAATGCTTCCCCCTTAATACTTACAACTGTTGAGCGTGTGGCTAGTGCGGCGTCGGTGGGGTGGTTTCGTTTATTACCCCGTTGTTGTGGTACTATTGTGGTAATATATCGAAGCCACAGCTCTTCTCCTGGAGGAGTATATGCTTCTGCAGAAGAAGCGACCATTGAATGTGTAAGCACCTGGCACAATTTGTAGCGATAAAGAGGTTCATGACGGTGACTATCAAGTGGGTACTTGCCGTATGTTGAAGGCGGCGTCTGCTCCTGACCTGGATAGCGTGCAGCTTCTCAATTTAAACGAATTGTGTGAGCTAGAGAAAACAAAAATTGTTCATGAAGCTCCTGAGCCACAGGCGCTGGTGGATACGCTCTGTTAAAACATCATTGAAACTGGTGCGCCACATTGCTCCGCTGAGCTTCCAACACGCGGTAAAACAGGAAAGCGCCTATTTCGACGGCGCTTGCTGTTACGTCACGTTGCTCCGCCCACATCGCGCCGATCGCTGCGACTCAGCGACGGAAATTCCAACATGTTGGAATCCTATACTTACACTGTTTGAACTCCTCGACCTGAAGCAGTGTTTAGCCTGCCTAGAGTCTAAGCCAGCCTTACCTGCTTGCTAAACCCATCGCGCGCCAGTTTTGAAAGATGCGAAATGCAAAACAAGACAAACCGCGCACTAAAAGCACCTCTACCGGCTTTCACCACATCTATGGCTAGCAAAACGATGAACAGCAGCTACTGCAGCCACATTCTAGCGTGCAGTAAGAAAAAAGGTTGTTAAAAATATTTATATCAATTATCACAATAGTACACAAATAACAGAAGTCTTGTCAAAGAAGAATAACCAAAAACAAAAAAAAAAAAAAAAAAAACGCTTCAATCTTTAGCATAATGGCCTTCGAGATGTGGTAACGCTGCCATTGCTTTGGTGTCCTTAGTTCTCAAGAGCATGGCCTGCAAGATTAGCTCCCATTGCTTCGAGGGAACAACTCGGGCAACTCCAGCGATTTTTTTACCATGTCAAAGTAATGGCATTTCTAGGTGCCCTAGACGCCCCTGTCATGCTTCTGATAGTAAAGTTATTCCAAAAAAATGAAAATAATTTTAAATAACCAAGAAAGTGCAATAAGAAAACCGTAACTAGACCGAGCGAAATTTTTTTTGTGACGTCACGTGCAACTAGAATGCCTAAAACTCCTGGAGAAAGTTTCGCCTCTACCTCCTCTCCTGCGTGCTGTCAAAACGTTGGGGTGAGGCAGTGCGGCTTTGGCGCTGAGCCGTGCTCCCTCAAGGGCTGCAGAAGATAGCGCCAACCTTTCCCTTTCCCAACGAACCACTTAGTAGTAGTGCGGCTGCAGCAGCAAACGACCCTGCTCCGGCCCTGCGAGTAGGGAGGGGGGGATTGGGGGAACGTGGGAAGTAGAAAGGGGGAGGAGGGGGGGAGGGTTCTACTATAGTTCTACTCCGGCGGCTTGTATCTTGAAAGCGATCTGCGTCGGGGACGGCATCCGCCCTGCGCTGTGTTTTCGCAGCATATTTCGCGTTGATGGGAGTGCCAGCACGAAGGTCAATTCGCTCGCTGCTGCGCCGCGCTGCCTCACCAGGCAGCGCGTTTTTAGCAGTCATCGAGTGAGATGTGTTCATGTTTGCTTGTGCATGTGTAACACCATGCTTGTTAATTTACTTGGTATGCCTATGTTTAAAAGTTTATACGACCGATAAAACTACTATCCTTACGTCCTATAGCCCAAAAGTAACCACCCACCTATTTCGTCCCACACTTTAGGAAATCATATCTCAAAATTGGTGTCATCCTGGAAATTAATTTCAAGTGCACGCGTCTTTCAAATTCGGCGGCTACAATTCGTAAATTTCAATATGCGCCGTAAAGTAATTAATTAGGAAGTTAATTAGCAGTTGTTTGTTAATTAGTTCAATATGCGTTTCGATTTCTCGTGCAAGTATTGTCCGCCTCTGAACAATCCAGCTCAAGGACTCGAATTATATCTACCACAGGCGATTTTTAAAATTCCATAAATCTTAAAAATGATCCTAGCTGCCGTCTGCTGGGCGGCAGACGGCGATGCGCAGCGGACAACGAGCAGACGACGAGGGGCGGCGGCAGGTACGCAATGCCAACTGGTGATATTGGTTGTTGACTTCTAAAAGTTTTTCCTCGCTACAAACAAAATTTACTCGAATAAAAATTTCTAAATCACAAGCTAAGAGGCCGGTGCGCATATTGAGCTATCTGACATATTTTTATCTGGAGGGCCTTACGGCTTAAATGTGGCATGAATCTCGCAAAAAAAAAATCCACTTTTTGCCAACTTTGGAGGTGTTTTTCTAAAAAAATATATGCCTTAAGCATTTCAAATTATTTTTAGCATACACTATAGCAACATGCGAAAAGGAATAAAGAATATTGTAGGTGAAAATGTGCGAAGTTTATGCGAAAAAAAAAATCTGAAAACGCAACATTTCTTGCTTTTGTACTGAGCCAAATAAGCGCGATAAATTTTAAAATGCACTCAGTTATCACATTATACGAAAGAGGATGCCCCTAGAATGCTCTAAAATAAACTTTGTTATTACACCTAGTTTCAGACTTGAATAAAAAAAATTACCTCCAACCAACTATTGCTTCTTTGCGGAAACTTCAAATAGCGCTCACGTGATCAAAAAAAAATTTTGCACCAAAATACTTTGGTGAAACCTTATTCACACAATAGCCATCTAGCCCAATTTTTTTTCAAGAAAATCAACGATGGTCGGTTTTTGGGCTGGGACGTTTCGCGTGGAACGGACCCCATTTTGAAGGTGTTCGCGGAGGACTTACATGTATACGATATTGACCCTGAAAGGGTTAAGCCATTTGTGGAGAATTCCTGTGCGGATCTGGAGTCACCAACCCAAATAGAAGACTTGATCACGTCCGCCCTAGGCGAGGCCTGGCGGAACTATGTGAGCCTACGCCGGGGTCCTCTATCGACGTGGAATTCGAGAGGTTAGGCGCAGTCCGACGGTGGTGGGGATGGTGAAAAACATTTATTATACATTAAATGGTTGCAGAGAGGTGATTGGGTTAGGGCTCTATTGGCCTCCTCCCCTCACAGTACTAGGTGGAGCCCCTATTTCGGGGTCCCATTGGCAAGCAACGTCGCCCGCGTCCTTTGAGCCAAGGCCTTGTGTCCGACGGCGCGCTAAAAGGAAATTCAGAAGGACAAAATCCATATGCGATCTCGCCCTTTGTCGCCGAGCTCAACGATAAATAAAGCGCCATCTCGAGAATATTAGGAAGGAAGCGCTGGAGAAAGTTCTGTTCATCACTGGATCCTCGCAAGCCGCTGTCACGTATTTGGCATGTATTTAGGAGCCTGCGTTCTCCCCCATAAGAAAGGTACCCTTTCCGTGCTCTGGCCCTTTACCAACACCGCACTGATGTAGAGGTAGCGGACGACTTCTGCAAAATGACTGTAGGCACAACTCGGCCAGCCTCAATCCAATTAGAGGTTTTTGCGCCACCTTCCCCAAGTGACCACTACGACTTGCTCTTCACAATGCGTGAATTTTAGAGGCTGCTCTTGCGTCTTGTCGGCATTCATCTGCTCCTGGCCCTGATGGGATTTTGTACTCGTCTCTCTCTCACCTTGGCAGGGCTGGTCGCACCGCGCTGCTCAATTACTATAGCACATGGGTTTCCGGTATTGTTCCGGAGCAGTGGAAGATCAGCCACCTGGTTGCTCTCTTGAAGCCTGTAAAGACTCCTTATGAGCTTACCTCATACCGGCCAGTTGCATTAGCCAGCTGTGTTGGAAAAGTTATGGAACGAATGGTCCGGGCGAGGCTCGAATGGTTTCTTAAGAGGAATGATCTTTATCCAGACATGATGACCGGTTTTCGGCGGGGTCGTTCTTAAATTGACAGCGTCATTGACCTCATTACGACAATGGAACATGAAAAACGTCGACGCCGACTCGTCGCCGCTGTTTTCTTAGAGATCAAAGTGGCCTACGACAACATCCTTCATGAAGCCATTCTCGATGCCCTAGATGACTTGGGCGTTGGCGGCCGGCTCTACCTGTAGATTGTGAGCTACCTCAGCGGCCGTTCCGTATACATGTCCACGATTGAAGGAGGGACTGATCGTCATCAGGTATGCCGTGGAGTTCCTCAGGGAGGAGTTCTCAGCCCAACATTGTTTAATGTGGCACTGATTGGCCTGGTGAGTGAACTTCCAGCTCACATCCACATCAGTGCATATGCAGATGACATCTGCACCTGGGCTTCTGGTACAACACGCCCACAACTACGTGCGAGATTACAACATGCTGTGTCATCTACTTTACGATACATACGTCGATCAGGGTTTGCTCTTAGCTGCTGAAAATGTGCTGTGGTTGCATTTACGCGCAGGAGCGCGTGCATCACGCGCTGAGCTAGACGTGCGTTCCATGAGCTTCGCAACGAACACCCAAAGACGCGATAAAGCTATTATTTGTGCAATTTTAGTATTACCATCGGATTCAGCCAAGTGAAAGGCGCCCGGGGACACTAAAATTACGCCGGTGAGTGCGACTTGTGCGAATTTAAAGACACTCATCCGTGTGCGCGAACTAAGCCTAACGCCGGTCTGGTAGGCCCAGAGACGAGCATGGCCGAGGAGCAGGTCCAGCCCGGGACGGGCGATGCGGTTCCCGCGCGCGGAGTAAAGTACAACCAAGGCATGGATGACGAAGGCAACGATATGCAACAAGACGATAACGAGGAGAGCCAGGAATCAACGGCGGCAGGTGAGTGGATCACGGCCGCCTCGAAGGCGCAGCGCCGACGAGGCCGACGAAAGCTAAACCTAACCTCCGGCTAGCCGCCACCGTCTTCGCCCCTTGAGCGACAGCCGAGATTACCAGGGGCGTAGCTAGAAATTTTTTTCGGGGGGGGGGGGGGGGGTTCACCGGCCCGACCGGGGGGGGGGGGGGGGGGGGGGGGCAAGCGTCGTCTGCTTTCCTCTACGTGGCGTGATCGATAATAAATATCGGTAGTTTAAGCAGACTCTATACATGTATATCAACGACATGGGACCCCCCCCCCTCCCACCCTCCTCGCGTGTGCTTGTGAAGAAATTAAGTAAAAAGTAAACCAAGCTCAGTAAAATACAGTAAGCACGACAGGTACAGTGGGCGTTTGGAGCAACGGTCTCTCATCGCGCCACTGAATGGACCAGTCTTCGAAAACGCACTTCGAAAACGCGAAGTGCGTTTCACAAGTCAAGGTCGGCTATACACGTGAAAATGCATGCGTGACCAGGCTATACATACTCCCATAGCAATAACTTGTTCGCTGCGTCTTTGCGCTAGAAAACTTAAGTACGCGCAAAAACGGGGAAGGCTTTTTTTTTTTTTTTTTTTCGAAGCTTTCGTCGCCCTGCTCCCTCATACGAGAGGGTTGCATTTCCTGCGGAAAGTGCATGGGCCGCTGTGTCTTCCGCTGTGTGCGAGTGTGCAGCCGTCATTTGCATTTACGTCAACAGATTCAGAATTGTACAGAATATTTCACCGCACAGCATAGATATGGCATGTGTACGCTTAAGTAGTGCGTGCAACTCATTTCTGCTTCACTTACGCCGGTGCAAACAGGAAGCGGCCTTGTACCTCACAGGATCTCGACTGATTGGTGTACTAGTGATTAGAGCACTGCACGGGCTCGGGCTTACCCGAAAGCCCGGGCCCAGCCCGGCCCGGGAGCCGGGCCGGGCCGGGTAGAACAGTTATTTCACGGGCTCGGGCACGGCGTGTGCTTTTTGACCCGGGCCCTGGCCGGGCTCAGGTTTTTTGACGCGGGTCCGGGCCGGGCTCGGGCTTTCTGGTGGTGTGCATGTAACGTGCCGCGAGTTTTTGTCAGTTTTTGTTTTGTCAGCGAGTTTTTGACTGTCAGTTTTTGACCCGGGCCCGGGTCAAATGCACACGCCGTGCCTGCGCCCAGGCCGGGCTCAGGTTTCTTGACGCGGGTCCGGGCCGGGCTCGGGCTTTCTGGTGGTGTGCATGTAACGTGCAGCGAGTTATTCTCGGGCGTCTCAACTCTGAAAAACATTATTTTTCGATCTCGGGCCGGGTTCGGGCCGGTTTCGAGTCGGGCTCAGGCCGGGCTCGGGCCTAAGGTAAAGGGGTGGCGGGCCGGGCCGGGCGGGTACGTAGATTATTTCCGGGCCCGGGCCGGGCCCGGGTCTCGCCAAAAAGTTTTGATCGGGCTCCGGCGGGCCGCCCAACGTAAAAACGGGCCCGGGCCGGGCCCGGACTGAAAAAATCGGCCCGTGCAGTGCTCTACTAGTGATACAGGAATGAACTCCGGTCTTGTTCAGTGCATAGTGCACATAATCAATTTCTCAGGACGCGTGAACTCCGACGAGAACTGTCAGCGCCCGCAACAAGAGTTTACTTACGCTATACTGCGCACAGCAGTAATCCATGCTTGTCGGCTGTCTGTTTCGTTCATTCTGTTGCGAGTCGGTGGAATTTCACTGCTGGCATCAACCCCTTCGTGTGTACATTGCTGGTTTGGGATTCCACAACACAACAGCAACTACCAGCCTTGCGCAATTGCTAGTTTAGTATTCAACAACACAACAGTAACAACCAGCCTTCCGTAGGAGCGCAATCGCATACAAGAGACGTTTCGCGCGCAGACTGGCTACGTTCACACTTGGGAAGCGGCAAGCGGGCGGAAAGGCCAAAGCGGCCGGAAAATCTTTTCCGCGCATGTCCAAGTTGTTCACATTTGTTTTGCAACCGCCGCTGCCGCTTTCGTCCACATCCATCTAGTCTGCGTACGTTTGTCGGCGTGGTGGCGCTTATTATCGCATTATTTCGAGCGGTATGTTCATTCATTGACCCACCCGTCATCAAAAGTGATCATTTTGTGCAACTTCGCGTGTCATTTGCGACCTTCGGTAAATTCCTCGTTGGCGTTCCGTGATTCTCCTCACACGGGCGCGGTAGCGCTGAGTCACAGGTTGGTGCCTAGGCGTGATTATATTTCTTTAATAGCTTTTATTTACAAGTTGTAATAACATTTCATCATTTCGTATTATTGTCAGCGCCTCCAGGACACCAAAACGGCAACGGGCACACCAAAGCTAAAACCCGGGCTGGCCCTTGTGTTGGGGCTCGCCAAATTTAAGCCTGCGCGTCCTACGTGAGACCTACGCTCCCAATCTATCGTCGCGACGAGAAAAGCACCCCGCGACTTCTGCAACATACCGTGCACGTGCACGAATTATGGAGCATGAGGAATCTGCCCAACTATTGTCTGCCATGGAAGTGGAAGAAGAAATGGCTTTTATACTTCTACCTACTTGTTTTCTAGAAATGGACAATGAATAAACGGAAGACGCGGACACCTTGGAAACGGTGGTGGTGGGTTGGCCTGGCTTTGCAAAAGCATGAGAAGTTGGGTCACGCCAAGGCTTCGTTGCCGCACCTCCGGTCGCGCGACATACTATCGCGAGTATTGCTGACAGTACGTTTTAGTACCACTCTTATCGTAGAGCAAGGGGTGGTTCTTGATCGCGTCGATCAGCATTGCAGCCTACACTTTTGGTGCCATGTTCAATTTTACGACCGGTTGTTTACATGCTGGTGTAGCTTCCGGTCGAGCAGAACGACTTTCCGCCGCGTTTCCACTTCGCCATAGCGAAAAAATCGGTCCGAGACCGATTTGGCTCGCCGCTTGTTTTTCTGTCTGTTTTGCCGCCTATAGCGGGTGGATTTTTGCAAGATTTTGCCGCTTCCGACAGCTCCGAGACGAAGTGTGAACGTAGCCTAAGATTCTGCGCGAGTGCGGCCTAACCGGTACCTGAAGGGAAGCAGCGGAAATGTATACGGAAATTTCGACCGCCTGGGGTCTTTAACGTGCACCTAAATTTAAGTAAACGGGCCTCGAGCATTTTCGCCTTCATCTAAAATGCGGCTGCCGCATTTGTTGCTTCAGAATGCGGCCGCCACACTCTCGCCCAAAACCTCAGAGAGCGTCAAAGCCTTGACAAACACCGTGACAGTTTTTTTCCATATGCAGAAATGATTCGCTGTAAATTACCAAAACAAACGGAAGCGCCCAGGAATGAAATTGTGATATAGTAGCACCGGTTCCTTGAATTATGTCAGCGCGAAGCGACGTGAACAAAGGGTGGGTAAGTGGGGCGGGGGGGGGGGGGTTGCGGAAAAAATTTCGGGGGGGGGGGTTTGAACCCCCCCAACCCCCCCCCCCCCTGGCTACGCCCCTGGAGATTACCGATGAGAAAGCCAGCACCAAGGCCAGCGCCTCTTCCCCTGGACGACTACAAACTATAGTGATGCGGCCGCGAAGTGGACTCGACGTGGCCAAGCTCGCGCCATCCGAACTGTCGCTGGCTCTGCTACAGGCCACAAACACGACGTGGCGACAAGCAAACCTTCAGCTAAGGATCAACCAGAACCAAAACACGGCAACCGTGAGTACTCCCACCAAGGAAATGGCCATGAAATTAATCGAAGTGAGCAAGATCAAGGTCGGAGAAACTAGGGTGCCTCGATGCCCAGCGCCGCCGTCCAGGGTGGAGACAACCCCGCTGGCGCCGCCATATTGAGTCACACGAGCTGAGACTCAGCTACGCTTGCGTTCATAAATAGTGTTACTCGCGGCGCACTTCCAAGTGCTTTGCCTTGATGAGAATTTTTTTATCGGTATCGCATCTGCACATCTTTATAACCAATAGCCGTTAACTCGTCGAAGGTCAAAGACGTAAATGTATGGCGCCGGGAACATGCCCCAAGTTGCCTAATTCAATTTACATTTAACATGCCGTGTGTGTGTTTGAAATACGCAGTTTTTTTTTTTTTTTGCGCTTCGATGCTTGGTATATAAGGTTGGCGACCCCCTGTGTGTAGAAGTTTTTCTTTTTCGCTGTTGTATTTTGGTTTACACGTCACGCCTCCTTTACCGTAGCCAGCCACTCGCGCACGGCGGTTAGCTTCCCTTGCGTTGCGCGTGCTCTTCGCGTTCGTTGCAATTATTTGACGATATCTACGCGCAATTTTGCTTTTTTTTGCCCACAAAACTGTGTGCTGACAGGATTAAGCTGGTGTAAAAATAACTGCGATGTGAAAATAAGGTTTAGTTAGTGCTGTAGAGAAAAATGTAACGTAACTTGTCTGTGTCAATCTTGCGTAGTACACACCAGAAACCAAACGATGCACAAAATACATTTACTTAGTAATGTCTAGTACAGTCAATCATGAAGAGACATGTACATGAAAAATGATATGTACTGTGTGGCGCCTGAAGGTTATGTTGAAAGACGAGATAAAAAAAAATTCGCAAGGTAGGCTCGACACACAATTCGGGATAGTGAGAGTTTTTTTTTAATTTATTCATTACATGGGGGGGTTCAAGTGAGTACATCAACCTTATTACATACAATATAAATCGAAAACACGAATGCAAACAAGAAAACGCAACCGCGGGTAATATTAATCAAGATATCCAGCCAGAATACATCGGCTACCATCCAATACGTCGCATCAGCCAAACACATCGATGGCGAGTACAGAACATTTTATAAATAACCATTAGGACACTGATAACTACATTGAAAAAATAAACAACACTGCATACATATCGCGTACAAAAACCGTAAATGAAACTAAGACAGTCAAATACAGATTAGCAATGTTTTTCACTTCGAAAATATAGTCCATGATGATGTAGGGCTGTTGACTTTAACAGACGGTGCCCATCCTGTCGATTTCCCTCGTACTGGTCCTCTTCAAAGTGTTTCTAAGTACAAGTAAAACAACAAAAGTGATTATTGATATGAAAAGTTGCCTTGTAAATACAGAGAACCCATTACAGTGCTTAAAAATAAATTTTCGCAGAAGTAATGCTGTATTACCTCGCTTCACACGTTTCGAAGAAATGCACAGGCTACAACAGACACCATGCCAGAAAGCGCCGAAACATTTTGGTCCCATGATGCCCCTTAACTCTACTACACCTGGGCATACCATGCACAGGCATTTAAAGACCGTCACAGTACCCACTACGATCGGGAATGAGCACGAATGACCGTCGGCTTACGAGCACCACGCTACAAATATATTCGTCTAAAAAATCAGCTATATAACGTAGCAACCTGAGATCCGCAAGATATCTGCTGAGAATAGAGAAAATCACAATGCTTCGCTTGCCACGTACACAACAGCCGCTCTCCCCAGAAGAAGCACTGCATTCTTTAGTCCCAAATAACCAGTAGCGAAAAAAGAAACTGAGGGGGAAAAAAAAGAAACAAGAGACACACGATGTGGGCTTCCCGTGAAAAAGTAAAATAGGTGGTTTACCTGACGATTTGTAGCTAATGTAAGACTATTTCGCGGCGAAGCATTTTCGTCAGTCCTTAAAATAAGGGTACTACTCGCATAGACTGCGCCGATCAAAACGCCAAAAGCCTATGCGACGCGCGCTCGCAAACCATAGGCTACTCAGACAGCATCGGTACAGTGCTTAGTTCGTGAGCGAACGTAGGTACGTGAGTGAGGATCAGAGAATACTTTCGTATTTAAATGAAAAACACGGTGCGATAGTCTAAACTTTCTTGACACTTACCTCGCAAATGTAGGAGTTATCCGTTGCCTTCCAGTGATACCGCTTTACTTGGGCTTCCCATCTCTTCCTTCGCTCTGGGTCCCGGGGGAAGCGTAAACAACGAAGCCCTTTACGCGTCGATCCGGTGCACTTGGGAACACAACAACCCGTCATGTCGACTCGATGCACTTGACAAGCTTGTCATTCATGCGGCTGAACACTGTCCAGCAAGTAGAAGCGTCAGCGAAGCATCCGCGCGCACTGTGTCTCGAACTAAGCACCGGCACCAAGCAATCGCAACCGCTCGCTGTGACTCAAGATGGCGTCGCAGCGAGAAGGCGGCGGCGCGGGGGCGGTCAAAGGCACGACCTCCTCTATAAACTTCCGACCTGCTCACTGACGCCACCCCTACGGCGGCGCGCGGGCCTAAAAACTGTTGCGTAGAGACTGAAAGTGCCGCCAGGTGCCGCCTGAACTAACCCCCACTAAAGCGGCGGCTAAAGTGCACAAGTATCTCTACATGAAAAGCGTGGACACAGAATGGAGGAAGAGGTCAAGGAAGTTGGCAACCAAGTACAGGATAATCGAAACTGTAAATAGACAACCAGGGGTCATCAGAAAGAAAGTGAGAGAAATAGAGACCGTGAATTGGATGCAAAGAATGGAAACGAAAAGGACAATGGAGATTTACAAGAATGAGAAGAAAGAAATTAGAAGGGAAAATCTGTACGATAACACAAAGGGCAGTGCCTTGCTATTTGAGGCTCGAGCCGGTTGCCTAAGGACGAAAACATATCGGAACAAATATTCGGAATTAGATGAGACATGTGTATGCTGCAGTAAAGATCCAGAGACCACTCAGCACATCCTAATGGAATGCGACGGGATCCACCCAGCGAGAACCGTAGGTAACGTGCAACTCCCAGAAGCGCTTGGGTTTAAAGTGGAAGGAAACATAAACAGATCAGCCGTAGAGATCAGCAAGAGACGATTAGAGTACTGGTGGAAAAAATGTAGGAAAAGATGGATGCGACCTGATCTCTTAAAATCATAGGCAGCGGTACAAGGTAAATTTTTGAAAAAGAAAAATAATGATAGGTATACAAAAATGCAAGATAAAGAACATGTATAGTATACCTGATTAAATCAAGCAGGCTAGGTGACAATTTGTCGCCGCCCCGTTTCAAAGGGGATGCCAATAGATCATCATCATCATCATCATCATCATCATCATCACATAGGGTGCCTCGATGCCAGCGCCGCTGTTCAGGGTGGTGCCAACCTTTGACCGCCCCCGCGCCGCCGCTTTCTCGCTGCGACGCCATATTGTGTCACAGCGAGCCGTTGCGATTGCTTGGTGCCGGTGCTGAGTTCGAGACACAGTGCGCGCGGATGCTTCGCGGACGCTTCTACTTGCTAGACAGTGTTCAGCCGCA
This sequence comes from Dermacentor silvarum, assembly GCF_013339745.2. NCBI lineage: Eukaryota > Metazoa > Arthropoda > Arachnida > Ixodida > Ixodidae > Dermacentor > Dermacentor silvarum. The sequence continues at coordinate 30,187,175 of NC_051154.1, forward strand.
TGACTGACAAGCTATCAAGTGCATCGTGTCGACATGACGGGCTGTTGTGTTCCCAAGTGCGCCGGATCGACGCGTAAAGGACTGCGTTGTTTTCGCTTCCCCCGGGACCCAGAGCGACGGAAGAGATGGGAAGCCCAAGTAAAGCGCGATCACTGGAAGGCAATGGATAACTCCTGCATTTGCGAGGTAAGTGTCAAGAATGTTTAGACTACCGCACCGTGTTTTTCATTTAAATAAGAAAGTATTCTCTGATCCTCGCTCACGAACTAAGTAAGCACTGCACCGATGCTGTCTGAGTAGCGTATGGTTTGCGAGCGCGCGTCGCATAGGCTTTTTTCGTTTTGATGGGCGCCGTCTGTACCCTTATTTTAAGGACTGACGAAGATGCTTAGCCGCGAAATAGTCTTACATTAGCTACGAATCGTCACGTAAGCCACCTATTTTCCTTTTTCACGGGAAGCGCACATCGTGTGTGTCTCTTGTTTCTTTTTTTTCTTTTTTCGGTACTGGTTAGTTGGGACTAAAGAACGCAGTGCTTCGTCTGGGGAGAGCGGCTGTTTTGTACGTGGTAAGCGAAACATTGTGATTTTCTCTGATTTCTCAGGAGATATCTTGCGGACCTCAGGGTGTTACGTTACATAGCTGATTTTTTAGACTTGTACATATTTGTAGCGTGGTGATCGTAAGCCGATGGTCATTCGTGCTCATTCCCGATCGTAGTGGGTACTGTGACGGTCTTTAAATGCCTGTGCACGGTATGCCCAGGTGTAGTAGAGTTAAGGGGCATCATGGGACCAAAATGTTTCGGCGCTTTCTGGCATGGTGTCTGTTGTAGCCTGTGCATTTCTTCGAAACGTGTGAAGCGAGGTAATACAGCATTGCTTCTGCTAAAATTTATTTTTAAGCACTGTAATGGGTTCTCTGTATTTACAAGGCAACTTTTCATATCAATAATCACTTTTGTTGTTTTACCTGTACTTAGAAACACTTTGAAGAGGACCAGTACGAGGGAAATCGACAGGATGGGCGCCGTCTGTTAAAGTCAACAGCCCTACATCATCATGGACTATATTTTCGAAGTGAAAAACATTGCTAATCTGTATTTGACTGTCTTAGTTTCATTTACGGTTTTTGTACGTGATATGTATGCAGTGTTGTTTATTTTTTCAATGTAGTTATCAGTGTTCTAATGGTTATTTATGAAATGTTCTGTACTCGCCATCGATGTGTTTGGATGCGACGTATTCGATGGTAGCTGATGTATGTATTCTGGCTGGATATCTGGCTGGATATCTTCATTAATATTACCCGCGGTTGCGTTTTCTTGTTTGCATTCTTGTTTTCGATTTATATTGTGTGTAATAAGGTTGATGTACTCATTTGAACCCCCCCCCCCCCCCCCCCCCCCCATGTAATGAATAAATAAATAAAAAAACTCTCTCTATCCCGAATTGTGTGTCGAGCCTACCTTGCGAATTAATTTTTTTTATCTCGTCTTTCAACATAACCTTCAGGCGCCACACAGTACATATAATTTTTCATGTACATATCTCTTTCATGATTGATTGTACTAGACATTATAAGTAAATGTATTTTGTGCATCGTTTGATTTATTGTGTGTACTACGCAAGATTGACACAGACAAGTTACGTTACATTTTTCTCTACAGCACTAACTAAACCTTATTTTCACATCGCAGTTATTTTTACACCAGCTTAATCCTGTCAGCACACAGTTTTGTGGGCAAAAAAAAAGCAAGAATTGCGCGTAGATATCGTCAAATAATTGCAACGAACGCGAAGAGCACGCGCAACGCAAGGGAAACTAACCGCCGTGCGCGAGTGGCTGGCTACGGTAAAGGAGGCGTGACGTGTAAACCAAAATACAACAGCGAAAAAGAAAAACTTCCACGCACAGGGGGTCGCAAACCTTATATACCAAGCATCGAAGCGCAAAAAAAAAAAATAGTGCGTATTTTAAACATACACACGGCATATTAAATGTGATTGAATTAGGCAACTTGGGGCATGTTCCCGGCGCCATACATTTACGTCTTCGACCTTCGACGAGTTAACGGCTATTGGTTATAAAGATATGCAGATGGGACACCGATAAAAAAATCCTCATCAAGGCAAAGCACTTGGAAGCGCGCCGCGAGTAACACTTTATGAACGCAAGCGTAGCTCAGTCTCAGCTCGTGTGACACAATATAGCGGCGCCAGCGGGGTTGTCTCCACCCTGGACGGCGGCGCTGGGCATCGAGGCACCCTACCCCCACAACAGACGATGCGACGTAGCGCACGTTGAGCGCACGGCGGTCCTGGCGCACTGCTGTGCACGTTATTCTGTTTGTTTTTCGTGTTTCTAACGCGTAGATTGACGGATTCACGGAGTTTAACGCCTCAAAGCAACTGTCTGGCCATGAGAAGGACCGTAGTAGAGGGCTCCGAAATAATGTTTACTGCCTGACCCAGTTGCACGAGCGATTTTGCTGCGGGATCGAACGCGTAGGTAACAACAAACAAACAAAAATAATATACAGCACATGGCATGGAGAATGCAATCCTTATATTCATTTCCTTGCTTCATTTCGTGCAGTGCCGCCTCCTTGGCTGCTGGCAACATCCATTCTCTAGTTGATACAACTAGCCCATGGGGTAATTCGTGCATGGACTAGTTGGTACATTGATATAGAAACCCGAGTTTCTGCAGCGCGAATGAACAGAACATATATATAAACGACGTACACGGTCATCCGCCTAAGTCGTTTACCTTTATGACCTATTAATTCCCGCTGCATAAGCTCGAGTTTCAAGATTACCTTTATCATGCTGTCCACACGGGAAAATAAAAGCGAGCGGAAGGAACGGTCGTGCTTTACGCGTATAGTAATAGCGACCTTCTAAGGATGAAAGTGTGCAACATAACTGTCGGCGTACCGCTACGTTGCTACATCGACTATTCGCGCCTGCAATATTTTTGAAATGATCCCTAACACGGTTAGTTCTCACGGTTACGGCCACAGCTCGAGCTTCGCTGGCATTGCCGCGATATCGCATCGGCACTGCTCCCGCGCGTTCATCATTGCTTCTGCTGCATCGTCTTAAGAATATGCTTCAAATAAAAGCGTGAGGAGAGAAACTGAACTCAATTCAGCAGCTCTTGCGAGCACTATACTGATCCATGGGAATGTTGTGTATACAAACAGCCAAGCTTAAATGATTTAGTACGACTCATTTTGATACTCTACCCATGAAAACCTTGCGCAGAGAAACTTTTCCTTTTCATCAGATTTCCATTTTGAAAAGGACATGCATTTTGGCTGTCTGTCCGCCACATTATACCATCATCCTTTTTTTTTCACTAATTTTTAGATGTCACACGGAAACTCGTGGAACGATATCCCAGTCGCGATTCTTGACCGCCGCCGGCTCGACTTGCAGATAGCGACGCAACAGTACACCATTTCCGGGAAACGGTGTTACTGCTACCGTACCCTAATGCTGTTGTTGACTGTGCAGTCGCTAAGTGACACACGATCAACTCCGAATGTCACAAAGGCAAGCGCCTACCACACCAACCGAAGAAGCAGACCACGCGGAGCACATGCGGCCACAGCACTGAGTGCGAAGCGATAGGGGTAAGTGGTGGCGCCACGGCATGCGGCGGCAGTTTGGCGAAAAAAAAAAAAAACAAGACAAGCAAAAGCAAATCTGGCGTCAGGGGGAGCGTCGGCATGAGCAGGTCGGAAGTTTATAGAGGAGGTCGTGGTCAAAGGTTGGCACCACCCTGAACGGCGGCGCTGGCATCGAGGCACCCTAGGAGAAACAGAACACTCAGTGGAAATGTATGGACTGGCGCCCGACGACGCCGTGAAGGGAGTGATTCATGGTGTGCCAACGCGACTGACTATCCAAGAGATCAAGGAGAACATAATGGAAGATGGATTCGAAATCTACACGGTAAAAAGAATGGGAAAGGATTCGACAACAGTCATTCTAACGTTCGCGGGACCTGATGTGCCGCACTACCTCTGGCTGTACGGAGCGGAGTATCGATGCACCTTGCATAAGAAGACCGTGCCCGTATGCTGGGTGTGCTACGAAGTGGGACACCGCAGCACAGTCTGCCCACGGCCGGGAACGCGAGCCTGCCAGGGTGGCATGCGAGACCCAGCTCCAGGCCACACCTGTGTGGCCAAATGTACGCTGTGCGGAGGAAAAAGATGATAGAGAGACAGAGCGCGCAAATAGACCACCAAAACAAACAGATAGCGAAACTGACGGAACAATTACATAAGCAAGACGAGATGACGAAGTCACTGCTAGCCAAAATCGAAACTGCAGAAACTAACAGACAGGAGGAAACGAACGTGAAACGCAAACTAGCCAAGCGGGATACTCAGCCTGACACGCAGAGTCTACAAGAGGCGGAGGGAGAACCAAGGTGGGCCCGACCCCTACAAGAGGTAAGTAACGCGGTGGCGCAACTCACATGTCAAATGGCGAAGTTAGCAGCGCAAGTGGAGCAAGTTTGCTCAGAGATGGCAAAGACCAGTGCGAAGGGCAGCAAACTAGAAGCCAACGTCAACGAACTCATGCTCGGAAAGAAAAGCAGGAAGAACACCCCGTACACCAAACCAGGTACTGAAGTGCACCGTTCAGGCAGCAGCTTGGACCTGACCAAAGATGGCGCAGCGAACTAAGATTAGGGGGAAAGAAGACACGTTTGTTCTCCAGTGGAATTGCCGTGGCTTCAGGAACAAGGCGGGTGAGCTGCAACAACACGTGGATTCACTCGAGAACAAACCAGACATGATCAAGCGCGGATCCAGGGGGGATGTCCGGAATACCTGACCCCCCCTCAGATTTCTGCATCGCCCCCTCGCTGACAGGGGGATGGCCCTGTCGCAAAAAATATGGCCACCAGCATTCGTCAAAAGTATTTTTCGCGAGCACCAGGGATATCAGCCATGTAGAAGTAAAGCTAGCTCGCTCACAAGCTTAGTTGTATTCCGTAGGGGTGTGGTGTCGCGAAGTTGCCATGGTTATTTTTTCTCATGAACACCTTGGACCTCCTGGCGCCGGCCGTGCCTAACTCGTCTCGTGGGTGGCGTCGAATGAACAAGGGGACGTCCCTTTTGCCAAGCACGTCGATTTCCGCGCGAGCGCCTTCGCGCCTGATCAACTTAGTTCCCCCTTGGGGTGTCATCGGTTGCCTCATTGGCTGTCATCGGTTCCGCGACCAACCTGCTTAATGAAAGAGATCTCTTGCTGAAGTGTTCATATATAAATAATAACAACTATCAGCTACACTAAGAACTACGCATAGGCAACTTTTTTTAACTGTAGCACTCATTGTAATCACAGTTACAGGTTGACAATATCCGGTACGAGCACAGTACCGTTCGTACGCTACAAGTTTTTCATTTTAACTTCGCAGTTTTATTGTCGTACATTAAGCATAGGAGGCTCAAAGCCGCCGGATCCGTTTATCTGAGTGGGCGTTGTCACGGAGTGGGGCGAAGCCTCGAGCAGCGGCTGCGAAGTGGGGGAGCGTGACGTCAGCGGTCAACGCCAGCGCGGGGGCCTAGGATGGCGTCGTGTGGTTAGAGAAACGGGAGCAGATGCGCGCCTTGTGTAAAAGGATGACGTCGCATGGGAAACAAAACATGAGGACGCTGGCTCGCGCTCTTGGCTATTACGCAACATCGTTCTTCTTGTAGGTGGCGTCGTGAGCCTTCATACGCTAGGGTGCCTCGATGCGAGCGCCGCGGCGCTGGCATCGAGGCACCCTATCATACGCGGTGATTCGCATATCGTAAACAACCAGCGTAGTGGTCGCCGCGTTGGAGCTCCAAAGGAAACGAAGGTGTCTCAGCCGAACACGAATCTCCTTAAGGAAATCAAGGTGTCCCAACAGAACTCCAAAGACGGACCCGTTCTTACGCATTTATAACGAACCTGCAACAGATCATGCCAAATTTTATTTTAAGAAACAATACAGGCTAGATATACCGGGTGTTCAAAATTAAGCTTTATGGTTTTCTTAAAATTAGGCACTGGGAGGCACGTGAAGACCACCTGCGCAAATAAGCTATGTGGTCAAGGGGACACAAAGTGAGGTGATAATTATCGCTGTCTGCAGCCGAATTAACTAAAATTGAATAATTAACTTTTTATTGACTGCAGTAAGTGTGTATGCTTGTATTCAAAATTTAGAGGCAGTCGTGTTTCTACACAGTTTCACTTTGAAGAATTCTTCTAGCATGTCTGCGCTCCGAGATATCCAACTTCAAATTTTAATTGTCGTTCGCATGAACACGCATGCAAGAGAGTGAGGACCGCGCAAAGCTCCTCCCTGATGTGACGCGGCTGTTGCGTGCGGCGTTTAGTCTGACAAAGGGGCGGAGGCATTGGCAAAGATAATAACCGTCCCCCTTCCTATCACGGCTGGCGAAAAAAAAAAAAACATCGAAGAACCCGTGACCGCTGTCGGAACACGCGACCGCGAAGCCTGTAAAGATGGCGGCAGCTGCCATGCCGAGATAATGGCGCGAGCGGAGAAGCCGGAGGGCAGTGCGCGTGCGTAAAGGTGACTAGACGACCGGGCATGGTGCTTGCCTGGGCTACGCAAATAAAGTGACTGCTGATTTCCAAGTATTGTAAGTTCTATTGAAATCAAGACCAACAACTACTCCATCAACAGCAGAAACCTTTTTAGCTATGCTAACGAATAGCCGCTTTAAGTTTGGTGTTGCCATGCACAAATCTCATGACAAGACTTCATCCATCAAAATGTCAATGCCCTAAAAATGTTTAAAATGCCTCCCTTCTACAGCAACGCAAAGCATAAACCGCTCTCGCGTCGACTCGATAACTCTGCGCAGTACGACAATTGAAATTTGGAGTCTGAAATCTCCGAGCACGAACACGCTAGGATAATTCTTCCGACTGATACTGTTTAGAAACACGACTGCCTCTAAGTTTTCAATACAAACATACCTACTTACTGCAGTCGACAAAAAATAATTGTTCAATTTTAGTTAATTGGGCTGCTCACAGCGATAATTATCATCTCACTTTGTGTCCCCCTGCCCACATAACTTATTTGCACAGGTAGTCTTCGCGTGCCTCCCAGTGCCTAATTTTAAGAAAAGCATAAAGCTTAGTTTTGAACACCCTGTATTATCAGGCACAGCCGCCAAGCACATGGCTGTATTGGGTAACGTCCTTGTCCTATAAGCTCGAAGAAACCGATAACTGGCTTCGCTACAGGTCTTCCTCTTTCTGGGCTTTTACATGCCAAAACCAGTTCTGATTAGGAGGCACGCCATAGTGGAAGGCTCCGAATTACTTTTGACCACCTGGGGTTCTTTAACGTGCACACAACGCAAGCACACGGGCGTTTTTGCATTTCGCCTCCATCGAAATGCGGCCGCCGCGGCCGGTATTCGATCCCGCGATCCCGTGCTCAGCAGCGCAACGCCTGAGCTGACTGAGCCACCACGGTGGGCTACAGGTGTTGCTCTAGCCGTATAAAACGCGGGTTTATCGCGAGCAGAAACGGTGAATTTTGGTAAATAAGAAAGGCTACTATCATCGACAGAAGCTGACCCCCCCTCAGAAAAAACCTGGATCCGCCCCTGGACATGATAGTATTACAAGTGATAAACCAACGACCCAGATTCCCTGGGTATGTAACGTATGTGGATCCGACGGAGAAAGGGACGGCAGCATTGGTACGCAATTGTATAGCGGCAACTCAGCACCTGACGGCACAGCGGGGATGCGAGCACACCCTCGTGGAGCTGCACAGTCAAGGCATAGGAAACACGGAGAACGTGTTTGTACTGAACATGTATTGTAGGCCGACCAAGAAAGGAATAGACATGGCGGGAACAATACAGAGCGCAGTGAGCAAGGCAGGCTCCCGGCCGCTGCTCGTACTGGGGGATTTCAACGCCCCTCACACGACATGGGGATACCGGTTCTGTTCGAAGAGAGGGAGAGAACTAGCACATTTGATAGAACAGCACAACTTGACCCTACTCAACGAGCCCGACACCCCCACCCGCATGGGCACTAGTACGACCAGAGACACCAAACCGGACCTCTCGCTCCTGATGGGGACTCTGGATGCCTCATGGCAAAACGTGGGAACGAATCTGGGGTCGGACCACGACGTAATCAGAATCACAATCAGAGGTCCCACCCTCAAGGTGAAGACGGGCACGGCGAGGATTACCAATTGGGATAAGCTGAGAAAGGAGCAAGAAGAGGGATCGGATGAGGAGGAATGGACAATAAGACAGACGTACGAGACCTGGGAGAAACAGCAGCTCGACATCGTAGAAAAACACACGCAAGAGATCGCGACCAACAAGAAATTACGCAAGAGGATACGGGAAATAAACGACAAGGCGGCAGAGTACGCGGCGGATTTATGTAAAGAAAGCTGGCTCGATCTGTGCGACGGTCTACAAGGAACCCTATCCACCCGCAAAACGTGGCAGCTCCTCAGACACCTCATCGACCCGATGACAAGCAAGAGCGAGACAAACAGGAGTATGGCTCGGACCTTGAACAATTACGAGGGGGACGTGGAGAAATTAATGGAAGACTTGAAAAACAAATACATCAAGACGGAGAAGAGCAAGGATCGGCCGGGACCGTACCGAGGCCTCCCGGGACAACGAGAAATTGGACAAGCCCTTTACGGGCCCGGAACTAAGAATTGCCATAGCAGAGAGCAACCAGAAGAGCACTGCGGGGCCGGAGGCCATCACGTTCCGACTACTGAACAACTTGAGCGACAGAGCGAGAGCAGAGCTCCTCAGGCACATGAATGAGACCTGGGAAAGCGGCAAACTGCCAAAAAGCTGGAAGGAGGCAGAGGTTAGGTTCATTCCAAAACCGGGAAAACCCCCGCACATCGACAATTTGAGACCCATCTCCCTCACGTTCTGCGTGGGCAAGGTGATGGAAAGGATGGTGTTAAATAGACTACAGAGACACTTGGACAGAACCAACCAAATGCCGGACACCATGTTTGGTTTCCGAAAGCACCTGAGCACGCAGGACGTGCTCATACAGATCAAAGAAGAGGTCATGAAACAGGCCACGAGGCACTCGCCACGCGCCATATTGGCGCTTGACCTCAAGGGAGCGTTTGACAACGTCTCCCACGTTAGCATCCTGACCAACCTCCAGGGCACTGGCTGTTGAGAACGGGCGTATAACTACAGGTACGAGGTTTTCTAACAGATCGGAAAGCAAGAATCAGAGTGGTGGAGGAAGTATCCCCGCTTATCGAGTTGGGCAGTAGGGGGACCGCTCAAGGCTCGGTCCTTTCGCCCCTCTTGTTCAACATGGCACTCCTGCACATGCCCAAGCGATTGAAGACTTGGGGCACGCGCTCTACGCCGATGACGTCTCGCTCTGGACGACGAAGGCTGGATCCCACGGGTGGATGCAAGACACGCTGCAGACGGCGGCGGAAGTGGTGGACAAATAGTCCAAGGAATGCGGCCTAAGATGCTCGCCACAAAAGTCGGAACTGGTGGTAGTACGGCAGCGGGTAAAGAAAAGGCTCAAGGAAGATATTAGAGTGGTGCTAGATGGAGAAGACATTTTGCCGGGCCCCAGTGTCAAGATCCTCAGACTGGTGATACAAGCAAACAACAAGGCGGAAGCGTCTGTGAGAAAGCGAAAGCACACGACGGAGCAAATACTGCACATGCTCCGCAGAGTGGCGATGAGACGCAGAGGAATGAAAGAGAACGACACCCTGAGGCTCGTACAGGCCTTCGTGGTTTCCCGAATTACGTACGTGGCACCGTATCTCCTGCTGCGCACGGTCGAAAGGAACCAGATCGACGTGATAGTCCGAAAAGCAATCAAGCAAGCCATCGGAGTCCCGATGAGTGCCTCCACGGACAAACTCATGAGGTTGGGCCTGCATAACACGGTGGACGAACTTGATCGAGGGCCACCTCTCCAGCCAGAAGCATCGCCTAAGTCAAACGAAGGCCGGCAGAAGAGTCCTGAAGAAGATCGGCTGGGAGGAGACGAGACAGACAGAGCGAGGACAACTATCAGACGTCTGGCTAGAAGCCATCAAGGTAAAACCACTCCCCAAGAACATGAGTCCAGCACTCCACAGCGGTAGACGGGAGGCCAGAGCAAAAGCTTACAACAGGCCTCTGGCTGGACAGAAGGGGGTAATCTTCACAGACGCCTCCAAAGACAGAGGAAGAAGCTAGGCGACCGTAACGGTGACAACCAAAGAAAGGCTGCTAACGTGCGCGACGGTAAAAACAAACGACGTCGACGAAGCAGAAGAGCTGGCAATTGCCCTGGCCCTCACTATATAAGGCAGGAACAGAGTGGTCACAGACTCGCAACAAGCGTATAGAAGCTTCCAGTCGGGCTGGGTGTCCCGGTTGGTGCTTCGGGCGCTCAAAGGCAAGGAACCACCGAAAGGGGAAGAGATAGAATTAATCTGGGTTCCGGCCCACTCCGCAGTGGAGGGCACTGAGTTAGCCCACCAGCAGGCCCGAGCGCTGTCACACCGAGCCACAGCCGCGGAGAGGGAAGAGGAGAACGCAAAGAGCCAACCACTGGTCACGTACAAAGACATAGAGGAATATTACAGAAACGGGAGACAGAGCTTCCCCGAGCCACACCTCAAGTTAACGAGGGAGCAGCAGACAACATATAGGCAGATCCAGACAGAGTCGTTTCCCCACCCCCGATTACTAAACCGCATGTACCCGAGCCAGTACGGGCAAGAATGCCCCGTGTTTCACGAGCCAGGTACACTCCAACACATGATAGCGGAATGCAAATTTAGCCAACAACACCCACCACTCCTCACCAATCCTAACCCCAACATGATCCCCCTACCCATCCAACCCCTTAGAGAGCGATGGAAGATCTTGCTGTCCAGCCCCGCCCTAGAAGACCAGCTTTGGATCGTAACCAGGGGCCAGGCGGCGAGAACAGCACATGGATTCCCGTGAAGTGGGAACCACTTCCATCCGGAGCATGCGCTGAAAAGCTCGCGAAATAAAGTTTTTCATTCATTCATTTACGCGCAAATTCGTTTGCCGCTACCCTATCTCCATTAGCGCTGTTATAATGCCTTATGTCTCCCACCACAGATTCTTGGGCATTATCATTGACCGCAGTTTGTCATGATGAGGCACGTTAATATGCTGAAGCAAAAACTTAATCTGTTTTGCCATGTTCTTCGCTTCGTAGCAGGCATGAAATGGGGCCCCACGGAAGGCTCCTAATACGACTTTATCAGGCTCTATTCGTAGGCTACATTCGCTACAGCCTCCCGATACTCTCAAACTTGAGCACTTCCTGCTTACGGGCATTAGAGAGCGTTCAAGCGCAGGTACTCAAAATATACCTTGGATTGCCACGGCGTGCCTCCAACAAAAGCTCAATTGAGGAAGCCTGCGTATGCCCATTATCGGTATACCTGTCCCATTAACCACTTCGTGTATATTTACGCTTACTCACATGACACCATCGCCATCCATTGACGTCCGTTCTGCATGGGCGGCCGGACAGCAATTTCACAAGTGCACTCCAGTGCCATCTACCCCACATAACATCAGGCTATGCCCTTCCATATCACGCCGTCAAACCACTGTGGGTGATGGTTCAACCTTCGGTATGCCTGCATGTCCCCGGCATACTAAAGAAATCATTGGTTCCCATTAGCGGACTACAACTTGCTTTGGCATACATCTGGTCAGAATGCCAGACCTATGTTCGTGTGTACACTGACGGATCCGCCTCACCAAAGGCATCGATCGACAGCAGCTGTGGTGCTACCCGCCCAGCAGATAACTCGAGCTTTCATTCTAGATCATGATTCTACATCAACCGCTGCAGAGCTTGTGGCTATTCGGGAAGCGATTCGCCACATCTGCGGGGAACGACCTCAAGAGTGGTGCATTTTCACGGACTCAAAACCCACAATGCAAATTTTGGGATGTTTCCTGCGCCACACCACATATCAGGCTCTGGCACTGCAGATCACCGAGCTCCTTTCATGCGCTCAAGAAATACACCACCGAATACTGTTCTAATGGATCCCGGGACACTGCCCATGGGCTCAATGGTAATGATATGGCCGATGCTGAAGCAAGGCGCGCCCTCAGCAATGGCCTGCGAACTGTACGTAGAACCGTTCTCGAGACCGGACATCACGTGCCTCCTGCCGGAATTAATGAGGAGTGTGACGAGAAGATACTGGGCCCAGCCAGACGCTCGTCACGTCCGCCTTAAAAGGCTGGATTCCGATATGCACTTCTCTGTTCTGCGTGGAATTCCACGGCCTCATACCTGCCTGATACACAGACTACGATTAGGCGTCGCTTTCACGCGCAAATACTTGCACATCATTGGACGGGCAGACTCCGCGGATTGTTCAGCATGTGGCGTTGTAGAGACTATAGATCATGTGCTCGTGGTGTGCCCTGTGTATGCGCGCGAAAGACTGACACCTTAAGGCATTTAGACAACAGACCCCTGTCGGAGGACCTCCTGCTAGGCGCATGGCCGGAGAGTTGGCAGACGATAGAGGCAATGCGTGCTCTTTCACGTTTCTTAGGCGACACGGGCCTGGACTCATGCTTGTGATGGTAACATTTATGCGATGTGTTCTTTCATTTCGTTTCTCCCATTATCATCCCCCTTTATGACCCTCTTTCTTCCCCTTTTCCCTTCCCTTACATAGAGTAGCAGGCCAGATACTCCATTTTCAGACCGACCTCTCTACATTTTCCAATCAATAAACTACTTCTTATCAGCATAAGAAGCGGAGTTCAACCAACGTTTATAGCTTCGCACGGTGATGTTGCGATAGCAGTATTTTGTATTTAAGGTACACGTTACATTCTTCCATATATCGAAAATACAGATACTGACACACGTCTTGCCAGACGTATCATGATTCAGATACAAGATGCCTAAAGAGTATCTAAGAGTATCTAAGATGCATGTATCATTCGATACTGCCCAGCACTGGTTGTAATGCACATCAATGGGTGCGACTGCTAACGAACACGTCGCAGTTGATGGCGACGTGATTACGTATATCCTAACTGACGACCGACGACATCTTCAAAGCCATCTAAGGCGGAAAGGATGCGAAAGTCAACGAAGGTAACAGTGGTGAAGATATGCTGAAAACGAACGAAGAATTTTGACAGCATGGGAGGCGATAGCGGCATTCGACGATTTGCAGCTTTATTTTTCTTAGCTCCTGCATTTCGCCACAGAGCATGCTTTGAACCTCGGTGCAATAAGGATGGCTACAGTCGAACTATCTGTCATACAGACTAGCGACTTATTTCACCAAGTCTTTCAATTCATGTTAACACATTGCTTTTTTTTTTTTTTTCGTTTTTTCTTAGGCGTGCTTAGCCTCATCTAAGGTTTATTCGATTCAGCCAAGTTTCTCTGCACCTTCTGCACCCATTAACGGTGCACTGCACCTAGGCCTTCGATTCCCCGAGGTACAGCACTGCACCCCCGTGCTCGATTGCACGTGGTGCAAGGCAAGGTGCCGCCGTGGTGCAGTGCACCCTTGAACCTTGCAGTGAGTGGGTGCAGCCCGGCACACCAAAACTGGCGCCACCTTTTCGTTTGTGGTGCCAGGCACCTTTTCTGAATAGAACAAACCTCTTCTGTGAGCGGCACGGAACGCCACTTTTACAACGAAGTCACCTGTATAACGAAGGAATTTGAAGTCTCGAGTCCTTCGTTATAAAGGCGGTTGACTGTACATTCAAAAATATAGTTAGCTAAATCGCAGTACTGGTGCTGCCGTGGTCCATCGCGGATGTCGAATGTGTTTCTAGCCAGCTCAACGTGATTAAGTGGAAGTCAAACAACAGAATGTTCACTGACATGAAAAATGCCATGCTTACTGTGCGGGCTGGTATCCGAAGAAATTATAAATACTACATCAGTTACATGCTGCCCGAGCACGTTGTTCGCATGATCGGCACAATGGTCTGGGTCTACGGGGTCAGCGATAGCACCAATCCTAGACGCAGCCACACTAGCGAACAAATACACATAGAGCACGTGACCACACCAAGATGAAACCGATAACATTTTTTTCCGTAATTTTAATCACTACCTGGTAGGACAACCTGATTTCCGGCCAGTGATATGTAGTTCACGGAAGCATGTGTTTTTTAATGCGATAGCAATTATATGGACACTCCAGGCGCATTTCTGCCATCGGCGTCGCCGTTGCCAAAATCGTCGCCGCGCACCGTATGTGCGAGTGAAAGCGTGCGAGGGTGAGCCGGCAATCGCGGCTCAATCTCGCGCACGCAAGGGCGGGAAGCGGGAAGGAAGCACGCCTTCTTCCAGTCGCGCGCAACGCTCTAGAGGGGCGTTCTACGCCGCGCGCGCCCGCCCAGGCGGCTGTATCTTAAGGGACGCTAAAGAGAAACCGGAAGTTCGGATTTAATGGTAGATTATCCTATCACGATCACAGATATACCATTCTTATTGCGAACAGGTGTTTCATAAGCGAGAAAATAGCGAAAAACTGAAGGATAGGTGCTGCCGCCCCTTCGAATTTCTCGCACTACACGTTCGTGACGTCGGAGATCACAAACGCAGCCCGGCCGCAATTGGTCGAGAGCGATTTCTCGCTGATAATAAAACGCAAAATGAAATGCACCTTGAATGTACATAAACAGCATTTGCCAACTTTTTAAGCCGTTTCAAGCGAGGACGTACAAGTTTAGCGCAAAATTAAATAAGTAATAAGAAAAAATGGTGTGGCGCTACATGCGGTCGTGATAGTTTCGTAGTTTCGTTTTTGCTCCATGCATCACCGCGCGCGCCTGTTCCGCTCTACAGTGTTGCAGTGTTTGGTTGCGTGTTGCGTGGCTCGAAAAACGTTGACTTCGCGGGAAACCGCGATAAAATTCCTCGTGTGTGTAGTGTTGAGGGCTGTATAAACGGCGTAAGGGCGCTTGCTCAGGGGTGATGATGATGATGTGTAGTGTTTCATGGCGCAAGGGCCAGCTATGGCCAAAGAGCGCCATGACATATGGTGATGGGTTCTGAATGTATTATGGATGGAGTGGACAGTTGGTAGTAAATGGTAGATAAAAGGTGGCTGTAAAGAGGCCTAAAACAAGTCGCTATACATTGCGTAAAATATATGAGTGTTAAAATAATGACAAAGACTAATGATGTGAGCTATGAGCTTAAAGGTTCCGTTACAAAGCGGTGACATAATAAAATATATGCAATAGCACTATTGCCTCAAGAGATCCTTGGAATCAAGGGCTGAGAGGCACGTGCTGTAAAATGATTTTGCACTGCAGCTGCAGCCTGCAAGTCGAGGCTGCGCTACAGATACCCTGGCCAGATGATTTGTAATGTGTTTACATCTGCTAAAAACTTTAAGACGGCATTAAAATCAAAAAGCGGCTCATGGCTAAGAAAGAATGCTGTTTGAAGAGGGATGTGCTATCCCGCTCAGCTTACAAGGACAACCAAGTCGTCATAATATGCTGGGTACCTGGCCATAGAGGCATTAAAGGCAACGTACCTGCAGACGAAAGTGCCACTTCAGTAGTTTTTGAACATGCAAACACAAACATAGCCATCCCTTCCACTGACCTAAAGCCTTTCTTGCGCCATGAATTACGGAAATATTCGCAAAGGGAGTGGGATAATGAAGTGTCAAATAAGCTACATGTAATCAAGCCAAGAATTGGGAATTATGTATCTCAGAAAACAACAAGACACAACGAATTGCTTCTTTGCAGGTTAAGGATAGGACATACCTATGGAACACACTCGTATCTCCTTACAGGAAGTGATCCACCGACATGTGATAGGTGTGGCGACATACTTACAGTTCCCCATGCTCTTATCCAGTGCCCTCAAATAGAAGCTCAGCGTAAAAAGTACTGTGAACAGGATTGCTTTTGTAATATTCTTTTGTTTTATGTGTTTGACTGCCGAAAGGATTGCGTATCTTCCGCTGTAAAAATACTTGTATGCGGACTTAGTGCGCCGGACACTGAAAAAAACGGTCCCAAAGCTGCGTAAGCAATACTAATAAACGATTTGGAGGCGTCCGTATAAAATTCGCTGCAAGAATACTTCTCCCTAAGTTCAAGAAAATGCGAATGTATATATGTGCTTCAGGTGCCCATTTTGATATTTCTACGAAAGAGATATCGTACTGGATGGTCTGCCACTCCCAGGGCGGTGGAAGCCTAGAAGCCATTAGGGCATTCTCTAGAAGAGGGACGCCTGTTTCTTATGACAGTGCTTCCAATCGGAGAGACAAAGGAGGGCTAGTGGCTGGTCGGTTACGGAACAGCCTGGCCGTGGACACGTCGTGAATAATTGAGTGACATGGGTGGTCTACTGCAGATTTTACCTTCAAGGCATAGGAGAAGTTTAAATATGTCCTTTGGAAGAATAGAGACCATACCTTTGATTCGACGTACAGGCTTTGTACAGGACTAGTCCTGAAGGTACCTGTAGCAAGGCGGATGCCTAAGTGGTGAATAGGATCTAACATTTTTAAAACACTAGGCCTCGCAGAATTATAGACTACTGCTCCGTAGTCAAGACGTGATAATATTAGACTTTTGTATAACTTTATGAGGCATCTCCCTTGTAGTGAGAGAACTCAGATCTGAGGAGAGACACATGAGTAGCGCTGGCACCCCGCAGGGTTCGGTCATATCGCCCATGCCGCTATTCAATCTAATAATGATAGGACTCCCGGAACGGCTCAACTCTGTACATGGAATACACCCCTCCTTATATGCAGATATCACCATCTGGGTGTATGAAGGTAGCGACGAAGAGATAGAGCAGAGACTCCAGGAGGCCGTCGACATAATCGAGGAGTATCTCGAAGGTACTGGCCTCGAGTGCTCGCCGGATAAATCCGAACTCCTCCTCTATCGACCCACGATCAAAGGCAGACCACCCAAGGGCTACAACCGGAACCGAGCCTACGAAGAAATACAAATTCGCACCAAAAACGGCAGGACTATCCCCATAGTGAAACAGATCAGAATCCTAGGACTCATCATCGAATCCAAGGGCACTAACGGAGAAACCGTCAAGAGGCTAGTAACTAGTCACCAACGCAATAAGGCTAATCAAGAGAGTCACAAACAAACACCGGGGAATGAAAGAAGCTAACGTCGACAGACTTATATATTCCTTCGCCATAAGTCACATTATATACGTGGCGGCATACCTCAACTGGTATTCAGCCGAAAAAGCTAAGATCAACGCACTCATATGAAAGGCGTACAAGCAAGCTCTCGGCCTTCCAGACAGCACTAGCACCGGGCGGCTACTTCAACTGGGTGTACACAACACGTTAGAGGAGCTGATAGAGGCTCAACAGATTGCTCATTTGGAGAGACTAGCCGGTTCGCGCACGGGCAGGAGTATCCTCAGCAAATTAGGGATGAACTATCACAATCAACAAGGATGTAAAGTGTCGGTTCCCAAGGTAATCAGGGAAAAGATCCAGGTCCCTATTCTGCCCAAAAACATGCACCCCGAACTTGATCAGGGAAGGAGGGAAAGCAGAGCTAAAGCTCTACTCAAGACATACGGTAGAGACAAGGAGGCGTTGTTCGTGGACGCAGCGGAGTACCCGATTCACGAATCCTACGTCGCATTAGTAATAAACTCCGACCACGAGTGCATAAACGCGTGCTCGATACGTTCTAATAACAGTGAAATTGCAGAAGAAGTAGCTATCGCTCAGGCCTTAATTTCCCCCAAATGCAGATACGTCATCAGCGACTCGCAGTCGGCCATCAGAAACTATGCGCGAGGAAGAATATCGCCCGAGGCCGCTAACATACTCCACGGGAAAGCACAGTTCATATCATCAAAGGAATCCGAAGACAGATACCTCATTTGGTTCCTAGCCCACACCTCCTGTGAGTCCCCCGCTCCCAACCTCAACGAGGAAGCCCACCGCGTCGCGCGAGGTCTCATTTACCGCGATCGCGAAGAAGCTTCCCCCGAAGGAACGGGAGGGGAGACCTGGAAGGTTGTCGGGATATGGGGGGGAGGGGGGGGATGCCAACGGCCCTCTGCCTCGACACACCGAGCCACGCGGTTGGCGAATGCCTGCGCATCAACCGCGGTCCGGTACAAACTCGAGGAAACAATAGACGACAACCACGTGTACACTCGGAAAGCATTTATTACGACTGCAACTAACACTTCGAGCAGGCCAGCTAGCTATAGTTGACATCGCTGAGGGTTCCCTCGAAGAGAATAATACACTAGGTAAAGAAGGACTTCCGACTTACCAACTGGGGAATACGGGGGGGCCGCGGCGTTTGCCGCGGCAAGAACGCGGTTGACTAACCACGTGCGGGAATACGGGAGCGACGGCGGAGACTTCAGCCGTCGCCGCTTGCTGGAGACCCTAGAGACCCGGGCGATATCAGCGGGATCTCACGTGACCCACCCGGTGGCGCTGATAGCGCTTGCGATTCCCGCGCGCCGCCCGCGGAAGGAAAGTTTCCCCTCTCCCAACTCTCCCTGGCACGCATGCGCTTGACGCGACGTTCGCTGCCCGTGCGCCGGTTATGGGACCCGAGGATTCCCACAAGGTGAGGGACAGAATGTTCAGATTCTGCGACATCATCCGCTTCTACCAAAAGTCGAGATGCATATTCCCACCTCCTAGCTTCAAATTAGACAGATCTCAGGTGGTTGACTGGAGGCGACTTCAAACTAGAACCTTCCCCAACCCGGTGCACCTACATCGCATCTACCCCGAACTATACCCAGATGACTTGGGCAAATTATGTAGGACAGAACACGCCACCCTAGAACACATTCTATGGGATTGCGCACATGTTCAAGAAAAAATGCAGTCTCCCCAGAACAGCTTGGGGCGCGGTGGAAAGCCGCGCTGATCAGCTCAGATCTGCAAGATCAACTATGGGCCATCCAGCTAGCTCGAGAGGCGGCCGGGAGACAGGGTCTTTCTACCGCCCCTGGCGCGGCCTAGGCCCAGGCCTCAATCCGCTGGTCTCAATAAAGTTGTTTCACCCACACTCATCTCCTGTCACTTCCCCAGGATGTGCGTGACAAGAGCTTCAGCAGATTCATAGTCTTGAGGCACTTTGCTTTAAGATACTTCAAGTGTGGGGGGAAATAATTTAACTTGCAGTCTAAAATGATACCTAGAAATTTATGTTCACGGCTTACAGATAGTCGTTCTCCAACTAATACGGGATCCCGAAGTACACCTCTCTTGTTAGAGAAGAGGACACACGTACTTTTTTGAGGGTTTAATTTAAAACCGTTCTCGTTCGCCCACTTAGACAATTTATTTAGCCCAAGCTGTACTTGTCGCTCGCAGATATTTAGATTGCATGATTTGTAACCTATCTGGATGTCATCCACATATACAGAATAAAACATACTACGTGGCATGACAGTATACAGCGAGTTCATTTTCACAATAAATAAAGTACAGCTCAGCACACCACCTTGAGGTACCCCAGCCTCTTGCGTAAATGGACGAGACATGACGTTATCAACTCTCACACGGATGGTACGATTGGAGGGGTAACTCTGAATCACAATCAGTAAGTTGCCTTGAACTCCCATTCCAGACAGATCACGGAGGATTTCAAAGCGCCAAGTTGTGTCGTATGCCTTCTCCATATCTAAAAATACTGACAAGAAAAACTGTTTGCGCACAAAGGCATCACGGATACTTGTCTCGATGCGGACAAGGTGATCTGTTGTGGATCTACATTCCTTGAAACCGCACTGTAAGGGATCAAGTATTTTGTTGCTTTCAAGAAAATGGATGAGGCAGCGATTGATCATTTTCTCAAAGAGCTTGCATATACAACTTGTCAGAGCTATAGGCCTATAGCTACTGGCCGAAGAAGGGTCCTTGCCATCTTTGAGAATAGGAATTACGATTGCTTCTTTCCATGCAGTCGGAATGTAGCCAGCAGAGAACATGGTGTTAAAGAGTGACAGTAGTGTTTTGTGAGTTTCAGGGTGTAAGTGTTTTATCATTTCATATAGTATTCTGTCACTTTTTGGAGCAGACTCATTACAACAATTCAGTGAGGCCTGAAACTCCGCCAAGCTAAATGGACGATTGTATGCTGCATTGGCTGTGTCTTTCCAACCCAGAGGCTGTCGCTCTGCTTGTCGCTGATATCTTAGAAATGTATCTGTGTAATGGTATGTACTGGAAATATGCTGGAAATGTGCTCTAGACAATCAGCCTGGTCCTCAAGAGTGTCTCCTTGTGTGTTTACTAAAGGTAGAGGATGAGTTTCGTGGCCTTTTATTTTGTTTACCCTGTTCCAGGCTTTGCCTTCGTCTGTATAAGAATTGATGCTGGAGATGTATTTTTCCCAACTTTCCCATTTAGCGCGGCGGCGTGCTCTTCTACCTTGGGACTTTATCGCCTTGAAGTTAATTAGGTTTTCTGTGGTCGGGGAGTTACGAAGGAGATTCCAGGCCTTGTTTTGCTTTTTCGGGGCTTCCCTACACTCCTCATTCCACCATGGAATACGTCGTTTCGAAGGCGACCCATTTGTTTGGGGTATACATACTGATGCAGCATCAATAATAAACGCTGTAAAGTATGCTACTGCATCGTCAATACCAAGTGAACGGACATCGTCCCAGGGCAAATGTGTTACTTCACAAAACCACGTCCAGTCAGCCGAGTCGACTTTCCATCGGGGAACGTGTGTGGAGCACTCAGATTGTTTTGTAAGGTTTAGTACGATGGGGAAGTGATCACTTCCATAAGGGTTATTAATCACATCCCACTTCAGATATGGCACAATTGTACTGGACGCTATGATTAGGTCTATGGAAGAAAATGTTTTGTGTGTAGGGCTGTAGAATGTTGGTTCTTTTTTGTTAAGCAAGCAGGCACTTGAAGAGAGTAGGAAGTTTTCTATTAGTCGTCCTCTCGCATCACAGTGAGAGTCACCCCACAGTGTACTATGTGCATTTAGATCACCAACGACTATGTAAGGGTGATGGAGTTCATCAATAAAGCTTTGAAATGTTGTTCTAGAGAGTTGATAACTTGGGGGGATGTATATAGACGCGGCGGTAACTATAGTTTATTTAATAGCACTGCTTCGATAGCAACTGCTTCAAGAGGGGTTTGGAGTTGCAGTTTCCGACATGTAACGCCTCTGTCGGCAATTATAGCTACACCGCCTGACGATGTAGCAGCGTCGTCCCGGTCTTTCCGGAAAATAGCGTATTGCTGCAGAAAGTTTGTGTTGATTTAAGATGTGTCTCCTGAACACACATCACTTTTGGATTATATTTATGTAAAAGGTCTTTAATGTCATCGAGGTTCTGCATAAGGCCTCTCACGTTCCAGTGTAATATTTGTGTATCCATATTGTCTGTGTTTTTGGGCTGTGTGTCAAGAGATGAGTCTAGTTGGCTTACAGAGCCTTTCCAGGCCCCGTAATCCGGGGTTTGTTTTTCTTGGAGCGGTCGCGAGAATCGCGTCACTCCCGAGGCGCTGGATGCGCCGCCTGGCTTGGGGTTGTGTCCATCGACTTCAGGGAGCCGCTGGACTTCCGCTCAAGCGAGCGGGGTGTTTTCGGGGTGGGCCTTGCCTCGAAAAGCAGGTCCTTGGAGGCCACCAACCCAGAGATCGATGGACCCTCCTTTAGAGACGGCGCAGCAGCGCTGTCTGCTGTCGCCTGGGGGGCTGGTGACACAGCCGCGGCCACACTCTTTGTGGGCTGGGCTGATGCCAAAGTCTGCTGCGGCGTTGCTCCCCTACGCGCCGCACCAGCATACCCTGCGGAATGAAGAAAAGAAACACGCTTTCGTGCTTCTTGGAAAGATATGTTTTCTTTTACTTTTAGTGTGATGATGTCTTTTTCTGTTTTCCACGTAGGGCAGGATCGACAATATGCTGTATGGTCACCATCGCAATTTGGACAGTGCAGGGCGCCAGTACAGTTGTCAGATGTGTGTTCATGATCGGCACATTTTGTGCATGTCAGTCGGCCTCGGCAGCTTTGAGAGCCATGGCCGAATCTTTGGCATTTGAAACATCTGCGCGGGTTCGGAATGTGCGGTCTTACTCGGATTTTCGTGTATCCTGTTTCAAGGGTATCTGGGAGAGTACTGGAGCCAAATGTAAGGATTAGATGCTTCGTGGTAATTTCAATGTTGTCTCGTTTAATCTTTATTCGCTGTACTTGTGTCACATTTTGTTCTTTTGTGGGGGTCTTCCCCAACCCGTAGCGCGTATAATCGCAGCTACGTAGGGTTCGGGCGAATAAGGCAACAAGCGAGTCAACTCAACAACGTTTATTGCTGCGGGCAATAAAACACACTTGCAGAGGGAAGTCCGCTCTGTATAATAAGTAATAAAATAGACTTGCCTCGTTGCGTGTGATAGTCACTGCAAACGAGGTCACTCACGGGTTGCAGCGGGTATATCCGTAGGGGCAGGTCAGGAGTAGCGAGGTCAGAGAGCCCCGGGGGTCTCTCGGTCGCGCTCTTTTATACCTTTTTACCTTTTCGCGAGGGGAATGTCCTCCTCGCCCGTCGTATACTTTCCCTCTCCCCGCGCGGGTACGCGCGCCGCGAGAGGCGAGCGAGAACCGGGAGAGGGCAAAGTGCATCTCTCCCGTGTCCGCCCATAGAGAAATAACTTTTTTTTCTTTCTCTATGGTCCGCCCGGCTCCCGCTGCGCGCGCTACGTGCGCAAGCGACGGCGAGCGCCCGCGGGAGAACAAACGTTCTATAAACGTTCCGGGAGAAGGTGGCGGCGTGTGCTCCCCACACTTTCCAGCCCTCGAGGAGTTCTTCTTCGGTCGAATTCAGGAGGTCTTCATCAGAAACTACTCCTTTGCATGTGTTCATCGATCGGTGCGGAGTTGCCGTGATTTGTAAATTACCGAGTGTTACGAGACTGGCGAGTTTTCCGTGCTGGTGCTGGTCGCGAACCTCAAGGAGGAGGTCGCCGCTGGCCATTTTCGTTACCTTGTAGCCGAGACCTAGTGCATCAGTTATGCATTTGGCAACAGTGAAGGGAGAAATCATTCTGGTAGTCTTTTCGGGGTTCTCACTGTGAATCACGTGAAATCGTGGGAAGGTGTCTTTGCGTTGGCCAAAAAAGTTAAGCGTTTCTTCGGTGCACCCTCTTTTGCTAAGAGGGCGATCAGGCAGACGAGGAAAGGACAATACATCCATATATAATTACTTGATTTCGGAGGCTATGCCAGCCACCCACCACCGAGCCCAACAAGGGGACGCTACGAGACCCGAAGGAGACGCGGACGCCAACTGTACATAGCCACTATAACCTAATAGGCCCAAGGTTGGATAAACTACACCAGGTTAACCCTTGTTGCCTGGAAGATTGGAAGTAAAACGAAGTGAAGAGAAGACAGGAGAGATGGGAAGTGAGAGAGAAAGACGAAGGTTGGAGGGAGAGAGAGACAAGAAAAAGCAACTACCGATTTCCCCCGGGTGGGTCAGTCCGGGGGTGCCGTCTACGTGAAGCCGAGGCCAAAGGGGTGTGTTGCCTCCGCCGGGAGGCCATAAAGGTCCAAACACCCGACATTGGCTCAACCCCCAGGATCCACTTTTCCCCGGACACGGCTAGGCCACGCACGGTTAAACGTGGGAGGGTCCAACCCTCGTGTGCTCGGGTCCGTGGTGTCGCCACACACCAAACGCCTGCTGACGCAGACGCCCCTGCGGGGCTTGCTCAGGGACAGCGGCAGTGTTGACCCGACTGTATCCTTTCATGTGGTGCCGCGCGATGAGCCCCGGCGTTCGCAATGGCTCAGTGCTCTGCCGATGATAAAACGGCAAAATAGTCACAGAAACCGATGGTGTGCTCTCTGCATTTCTCGCCCTCGGATTATGTATATAATCCTGCCCTCGGAAAGTATGTTGGCGTGCCAAAGAGGCATGTCCTTTCTAGAACAGCTGTCCCATCAATGTCATCTTCATCAAATCCCCTACTGATGCCCCTGCAGCAGCAAAGTGGCCGCTCGGTGAGAGCTGAATGTCATTAAAAAAGACACGAAAAAAAACATACCGAGTATGCGCGCTACTTTCTAAGCTTGTGCTGTCGGGAACATCGTCGCCTGACGGACCGGCCACCTCGCCTTCCATCGACGTAAACGAGGCTTCGCTTTCCGTCGGCGCGGCCGGC
The DNA here is from genome assembly GCF_013339745.2 of Dermacentor silvarum. Classification (NCBI taxonomy): domain Eukaryota; kingdom Metazoa; phylum Arthropoda; class Arachnida; order Ixodida; family Ixodidae; genus Dermacentor; species Dermacentor silvarum. The sequence goes on from NC_051154.1 coordinate 30,211,430, forward strand.
TCCTCACCGCCATCGCACGCGGAAACACCTACCGCGCGAGCACGGAGGATCATTTCGTGCTCCGTTTCACTGAAGTCGCTCAAATACAGTCCTGCTTCCCTGGCGAGCTCTTCGTTGCAAGGTGCAGCGTCAGCAACAGCATCCATCACGGCCACAGAACACCTAAGCATAAGTCACAGCGAACGCAAACGCAGCGGCCATGCAGCCTATGATTGAGCAAGCGCTACGGCGGAAGCTCGAGGCACGGGGGGAGTCGAGGGGAGGGGGCGTTCTACTCCAGCGGCGGCTGCTCATGGCACAGCCGCGCGGGCGGCGTATCTTGAAAGCGATCTGCGATGTGGAAACAGTGAGCGCACGCGTGGACCTCATCTTCAAAGCGATCTGCGATGCGGTGAAAATGCAACTAGTGGCGCTAGCTTCGTATGCGCCTATGCTTTAGACGTTTAGTTCGCGTTGAAGCGAGACGCGGCACGAAGGTCAATTCGCTCGCTGCCGCGCCTCCTCACTCCAGCGTTTTGGCAGCGAGTTTCCTCGGTCATCGAGCGAGATGTGTTCATGTTATACGTGTGCACGCGGTGACGCCGTGCGTGTTTAGTTAGTAAGCGAATGTTCACACGTTTATATGGCCATTAAAACTATATATCCTTGTTTCGTATAGACCTTTTCACAAACCGACGTTTGAGTAGCGCCATTGCCCGACACGGGCGACGTCTAGCGTCAGAACATGCTATGCCGCCATTTTGGACTGTTGGCCTTGCGAGAGCAGACCCGCCGCACTTCGGTTGTGTGATCTTCGCCGATCATTATTTCGATCGTTTCCTTCCGCTTCGCTTCCCTTGTGCCACTTTACTTGTTACATGAGCAGCTACTGGCCGCCACAGCAGCCCGTGCGCCCACCTCGCCAATATCTCCATCAGACTCAGCCCGCTGTTCTCAATCCATGGCACACCCATGACAACCGCCCTATCTGTTATTCGTGCGGCCTGGCGGGGCATGTAGCACGGTTTTGCCGCTGGCGCGGATGGTATCCTTCGGATTCTCCGAGGGCACAAAGCAACGGTTTCGACTCTCCGTTCAGTTCCGCTACTGCCGCTCAGCACTTCGAAGCCTCACCGAACCTTCAATACCCGTCGGTCTCCGTCGCCCCGTCGGCGTTCTCTGTCGCCGCTTCTCCGTCGCCCTGAAGCTATCCGAGAGTAAAACTAAGGAACGCAGTTTCGGAGGCAAGAACTGCGATTTCAACGAACTCCTCAAGACCTAATTTATTTCCTGCGAACGTCCTTGAAGTTTTTGCAGAAGACATTGCCATTCATGCGCTTGTAGACACGGGAGCAGCAATATCAGTGATTTCGGACCAGCTCCGTCTTGAACTAAGAAAAGTCGCGACGCCATTTTCTGCCGTTTCGTTACGTACAGCAAGCGCTGCACCGATTGAACCCTTAGGGAAGTGTACCGTGCGTGTTGTTATAAGCGACACTTTATACTGTGTTGAGTGCGCTATTCTGCCCCGCTGCTCCCATGCCATGATTTTAGGTTGGGACTTTCCGTCATCTCATCATGCCGTTATATATTGTGCCCGTGCTGAACTCGCTCTGTCGCCATTCGGCACCAACGTGTTTGAAGATACTGCTGACGCTTCCGCTCGTGTGTTCGTCACCGCCGACACGGAGATTCCTCCATATACTCTGCCGCACTTGTACCCGTTTCCTGCGTTGGGTTTTCCGACTCCACAGTTATTTTCACGCCGTCTAAACTTGTTGCTCGCCGTCATCCTTTCTTGCTTCCTTTTGCCCTTCTTGACATTCGACAAGATTCCAGCGCACTTTATGTCTCGAACCTGTTTCCTTGCCCTGCTAGCCTGCTCCACGATGAGTGTCTTGGTTATACTGACGCAATCGAGCCAAGCTTCCTTTATTATGTGCCTGACGACCGGGCTTCTCCTCAGGTTGTCGCTATGGCCCTTCAAGTTTCTCCTCCGACGCCGCCGTGTGACCGAACATTTTCCCGGTGTATTGATCCCAACCTCACTCCAGGTCAGCACGCCCAGATCTTCGATCTCCTTGACCGCTTTCGCATGTCATTCGACCTACACCAATCTCGCTTAGGCCGTACTTCCACTGTTGTCCATCACATCGACACCGGCAACCATGCGCCTTTACGCCACAGGCCGTATATCGTGTATCCGCCACGGAGCGTGGCGTCATCGCTGAGCACGTTGGAGACGTGCTCCAACGCGGTGTCATACCACCTTCGCACGGTCCCTGGGCTTCTTCTGTAGTGCTTGTCAAAAAATAAAGATGGCACAATTCGCTTTTGCGTGGACTACCGGCGACTCAATAAGATCACCCGCAAGGACGTTTATCCCCTACCCCGTATTGACGACGCGCTAGACTGCCTCCAAGGCGCCGAATTCTTCTCGTCTTTAGACTTACGATCCGGGTACTGGCAGGTGCCAGTGTCTGAGTCAGACCGTCCAAAAACGGCCTTCATTACACCCGACGGTTTATTTGAATTCACCGTGATGCCTTTTGGCCTGTGTAACGCGCCTGCCACATTTGAAAGAATGATGGACACCATCTTGCGCGGCCTCAAATGGCAGATATGCCTGTGTTATCTGGACAACATCGTTATCTTTTCACCGGACTTTCCTTCCCACTTACTTCGACTTGAACGCGTCCTCAAATGCGTAGCCGATGCTGGCCTCCAGCTTAACTTAAGAAGTGTCGCTTCGCCGCCCGGCAGCTGGTCATCCTCAGCCATGTCGTGTCGAAAGAAGGTGTACTCCCTGATCCGGCGAAACTACAAGCTGTTGCCCAGTTTCCACGACCAAAGACCTTGAAAGACCTGCGCAGCTTCATTGGGTTAGCGTCATATATACTTCCGCCGCTTCATCCGCAATTTCGCCACCATAATAGCACCTTTAACGCAGCTTCTTCGTGGTGATCACAACCTTTTGACCTGGTCACCGGATTGCGATGCCGCATTCACGAAGCTGCGTCTTGACGTCTCCACCAATCCTGCGCCATTTCGACCCAAGCGCTCCAACAGAAATACACATGGATGCGAGTGGCGTCGGCCTTGGTGCCGTTCTCGCTCAGCGAAAGGCTGGCTTCGATGAGTACGTCGCCGCCTTCGCCAGTCGTGCACTCACTAAACCTGAATCGAACTGTATACTCTGTAACTGAACGAGAATGCCTGGCTATAATTTGGGCCTTAACCAAATTCCGTTAAGTGCGAAGTACTTTAGGGGCCCGGCCTGTAGGCGTCTATTGCGCGTGATGACGCCCGGGCTGTCGGCGTCCGTCGAGCGAGATCACGTCCAGGCTGTAGCGATACTCCAGCACCGGCGCATCGATGCTTCGCACTTTCCACAGGTTTCACGTTAGTGGAGCTGCATTTCTTACCCCGTTCTTTGCTGCTCTCGAATGTAATATTTTTTATGCATTGTTATTGCTGGGCACATGTGACTGTAGTCCTCGATTGAATCTGATCGCCATTACGTTTCGCAGTTGAAGGTTACCTCATTTAGCGAAAGCCAGGCGCGTATGTAGCTGTCGGGCAATGCTTGGAAGCAAGCGCCAGCGGCCCAGCCAACGCGTGTCAGCGGTTTGTAGATATGCGTTGGTTACTCCATACGCTTCCGACGCAACTCAACAGCTCAGTCATGCAAAATTTGTTGAATCTGGTGCAGCGCAGGGTGCGTATACCCAAATGTCATAGCAGAAGCGTAGCGCTCGAGCTGCGCGGTACCTGCGGCGAACTGATACAGCCCAGGTTCTAGATTTCGAAATTACCTTTATGTGCAGGGCCGCGCAGGGCCCGTATGAACGCAGAGAACAATGTTTTGGCGAACACAGGGGCTGCATACATCTTCCATAGGGCGCGATTATTCCAGATCGTTGTGAAGTGTATTTACCGACTAGTTCTCTTGCAGAATACTTCAATTTGTCTCGTACCGGTGTCAAACGGCCACTTTTGATCGCGATCGAGCCCAATCTGGATCGGAATGTTCGACCACGATTGGCTCCCTTCCGCAGATTGAGAAAAGAAGCCAATCGCGACCGAAAATTTTGATCCAGATCGGACTCGATCACGATCAAAAGTGCGCCGTGTGACCCTCGTATTAGGTAATGGAATGAAGTCGTGTTTGAAAGAGCAAATGTAGCCTCGTATGTAGCCACTACATACAAGAAAGTATTGCATCGAAGAGCTGACAATTCTCGCAACCTATTGGGGAATATGTGGAAAAGGGTTTACCAAAATGCATTATTTTACTGGTGTGTGCATTGGTTCACATTAGACTGAAATGCTAAGTTCTCAGGTGATGCAGGAAACCGGTGAAGCGTGAACATACCACATCGGCAGTGGTCTCGCGGAGTGTTGTGTTGTGGACACACTTAGTCCCCAAAATCGTTATTTTCCGCTGGTTGTTTGTGCACCCATAAACTGCACAGTGCTGGCCTGTAGCTTTTTTATGAGTATATATGCCATTATTTACGACCGTAAGTAATCCGTGACAAAAAGAAACAGAAACATCGAAGGAAAGCTACCACTCCGCAACGCAAGCGCAAGGCAAGCTCACAGTCCAGACCGAACAGGCAACACTGGCACATACTCTCCACGCCAGACCGTCGGAATCGCCCTCGTGAAAACGTCTATAGTTTACTAATTTCCTATCGCAGACGATGCTTCGCCTTTCGGGCGAAACTGCGACATATTTTTATTTTAGTTTCGCAATATACGTTTCCACACTTCACAGTCGCAGAAAAAGCGCTTATGATAATATTGATAATTTATATCGTTCATCTCATTATGAACAAAAAAAAACTGACTTTTCTACACCCAGTGTAAGTTTTCTTCCACTGTTTTATGTAGATGCAATAAAACATGTTTTCAACCTGATAGTTGTCGGCATTTAGCGGGGTTTTAGCGAATTTTAGGTGCTTGTATTGCGGGTTTCAATTTTTTTTTAGTCTAGACTACGCGTTGTTGTTGTTGTTGTTGTTGTTGTTGTTGTTGTTGTTGTTGTTGTTGTTGTTGTTGTTGTTGTTGTTGTTGTTGTTGTTGTTGTTGTTGTTGTTGTTGTTGTTGTTGTTGTTGTTGTTGTTTTAATTGGTAACATTGCTAGGCAACGCTGAAAAGCTGAGTCCCTCCACCTAACCCAACCGGTCCGAACGCGCTGGGACTAATAGGAGAGCCGAAACAAAAATTGCATTACTTTCTGAACACACCCTGTATATTGAAGTGTATAAATTGGGTGTCAACAAGCATTTCCGCTTGCTCCATGTCTTGCCTCCGAGCAGAGCACTGCCACATTGGAGTGGCCCATCCATTCATGGTATTACTTTTGCAATTGACTGCATTTTTAAAAATCCATGAGCAACTACATGCCTAAATACACTGGAATAATATAATGTGTCATTTTTCTCCAACAGAAACGAAATCAGACATTCTTCAACCTTAAACTTTTATTCAGAAAACATATCACACAAGCGTATTATAAAGAGTACATCTATCACAGAGTGCAGCCTGTAGGATGTCAACAAGCGGTGGCTATGGCTGACAACGTACGTGTGAAAACAGATTCATATTATTTGATGACAACGCGTGTGCATGTCTTGAGCCCATGCAGAAAGTTGTTCTCTCTTTCTTGACCCTGCAGAACCAAGGTAACGTTGTTTGCCGTCGCTTGGAGTAAGTGAAACTACTGCTTGTATTTCGCCTAATTACATATGTTATTATTAATTAATCAACTCCTCAAATCTTATATTCAGAGCAAAAGTGTCAACGAGAAAGTTCTAGACCATCCTGAAAAATTACCGCTCCAACTTTCTGTTGCTCAATGCGTACACCCGGCCGCAAAATATTACGGACCATGAAATCTGAGAAAAAGTTGAACATCTCCCCAGCCTCACAACATAGCCTGGCATTTGCATTTCGGGCCTCGACTAGAATATGCTAACAACATTATGGTATAGTTTTACTGGCTACTGATACAAGCTGCTCATGAATTGGACGTTTTCTGAGATCCCTTTTAGACGGATCCCATAGTCCGTAAACTTTTGTGGCCGGGTGTACGTGTCATAAAATTTTACACGCCTGAACGAAAGCCAGCGAAACACGAAAAAGTCGCAGGGCACTTTTCTCGTATTTGAGATGTGCTTTACACACGACTGGTTTGTATCATATAATTTTCATTGAACTATTTTTGTTGCACAGCAGCACGTACCAGTCCATATGAGATAATAGCATGTCCGACAGAGACCAAATATGGCTTATCTACAAGCATGAGTTTAAGCAGTTGACTCCTTACACGATACATTTCCATTTGGTCACAACGATATTTTGGGTAAACAATGAAAATGAATGGTATGTTTATTGGAATATATGTGCATAATAGTGAACTTTCTACCTCTAGATCTATTCACTTCTCTCTTTAACTGGGATGTTGTATAGCAATGGCTAAAGCTGCACTGCTTATGAAACAATCATCACATTTGCTTGCACTGGGATATGACATGTGTGTGGTGGAGCGAGAGAGAAATCAAAGGGAGGAAAGGCAGGGAAGTCAACCAGACGAGCGTCAAGTTTCCTACCCTATATTGGGGGTAAAGGAAAGGGAAAAGAGGGAGCGAACGAGAGAATGTGCACTGCGTGCACACAGCAGGACACAGCTAGAGCAATACTACAATCGGTCATTGAGGCCGGTTTTCCTCAAAAACTGCAGTAGCGCACGAATAGCTTGCTCATCAAGGGATGTGACCAGGGTCCGAGAGTTTTTGTTTCAGAAAATGTTATGCTAGAGTTCAGTCGGCTTAGTGCGGCCTGTAAAGATCTGCACTGAAAGTCGTATAGAAAGTAAGTGCATAACAAGTGTTGAATGGTTTCTTCAGAACCACAGGTGTCGCACATTGCTGTATCGGCCATTCCAAGGCGTAAAGAATACGCGTTTGTAAATGCCACACCAAGCCATAGGCAGTAGTATGCGGTGGAAGTACACAAAAAATATTCCTCCTCCATTCCACCCTGTGGAAGTTAAAGCTCCTCAATCTTCCAAAGTAGCGCCATTCTCAGATCTTGCCGCCACCGCGCTCGCCCCGGCGTTTCCTCCTCGCCGACTCCTGTCGCCCCAGCCTCCTCCGCTCCCCCATTGGCCAATCCGTGTCACATGGAAGCACGCGTTGCGCTTTTGTATTGACCCTTTTCGCGGCGATCCCGTGGGCGCTGCCATGTTTGATCACGTGGTGACGCGTCCAATGCTAGCCTCAACTGCCTCCGTTGCCTCCTTGTTTACAATGGAAGTGCATGACGCCGGTGTGGCTTAGAAAACCTCTGTTTTCGGAGATATCGTAGACGGTGACTAGGTGGACGACACGAATCTTTGATCATAGCTTCAGAAAACATGCAAAAGCGATGCAAAAACATGCAGAGACTGATGCAAAACATGCAAAACATGCAGAGACTGACGAAGCAAAATCGCGCCTCAAGAACTGCTCCGCAGCGCGCGATCGAAGTTTTCCGCGGATTTCCTTTGGTAGCGCGTTAGCCATCGTCTGCTACGGCAGGGTCACGCTGTAAGATATATACTGTATATATCTTACACCGTGGGCAGGGTCCACATAAGCGGCGCCACTACATGGCGCCTCGATCGCGCTGGCCGCGCCGAGCGCGACAGTGGAACGGAGGAGGAGGGAAGTGGTTGGCGCTACTTTTTTATATATAGGGGTTTTACTCAATCACGCCACCACCCGATTTAAAGGGTTCAGCCTCATCCATCGATCCATCCTTCTTTCATTCAGCTAGCGTACACTCTAGTTCAACTGAGCGACGGGTCGCCGAGCTAAAACTCTTCCTTTTGTGCGTCGCTTCGCTGCCCTTTCCGCTCGCCCACTCGTTCCGCTGGCCGCGGTGCTCACTGTGCATGTTCGCGGCGTCCATACGTTAGCGCATAACCCGCATTCACTAAGTGAAACGTCACTAACTTTTTTACCCACAAATTTCCTGCTTTGTCAATCCTCGCCTTTGGAACCATCCTGGAGCATCTTTGAGTCGCAAAAGAAAGGAACCTGGCACCACAAGCACGCTCGGACACCGCAGGTTGCAACGGCAGTACCATTCATTGGGTCACATTTCTCGTAATAGTAATTTCTGAACTAAAGTCAACAGACTTAGAGAAATTTTAAAGAAAATCAAGGACGGCCTTTTTTTAAAGATATTTAGGTACCAGCGCTCTTGAATTTTTAGTGCCGCGTAGAACAAAGATATTTGCCTCAAATTTCAACGACCTTTAAGGCAATAGGCGGACAAAAAAACATCTGGCCAATATACAATGTTCCGTTTTCGCGATTTTTTTCTCCCCATCACAGCATTGATACTCTAGAATTCATTAGATCAATGTTGATCTGCACTCTAATCACAAAATATTTCTAGAGGCGTAGCCACAACACTTCGGGAGCTAACCAAAATACGGATTCGGTACGATTCGCAAAAAGCGATTCCTACGAACTGGGCGCTTCCATATTTTTTTTCCCCTGAAAACTTTTTTTTTTTTTGTCTCGCGCGACTAAGATACATTTAATTTTCCTTGGCACTCAGGCAGCTAAATATTTGTGATAAAATTAAATATGGTCACCGCGCAGACATGCACCACCTCCACGCCCAGAAAAAAAGATTTTGCGCGTACCGCTGTTCTGTGCTCGCTCAAATTTTGCAGCAAGGTCGCACTTTATGGTCGAAATTGTGCGATACAACACTTGGAACTATTACTTGCTTGGTTTGCGAAATTTCCAATAAGTTTTAACTGAGCACACGTGTGCGCATCCGAGAAGCGCAGACTAAGGCAAATTCGCCTTGACAAACCAGGCAAGTAACAGTGTGAAGTGCTGTATCAGGATCATTCTTGTTATATTAACCGATTTGGACCATAACATGCGACTTTGCCGCAAAATTTGAGCAAGAACATAAAGCAGCGAGAAGCGCTAAATTTTTCTTCTACGATTACGAGGGAAGCGATCGGATATCCGACAAGTGAACTTCTGCAGACGAGGACAGCTTTCAAAGTCCAGGCAAGCGACGATGCGGCGTTCAATGGCGCACTATTAAGAGGAAGCTGTAGCTTGGGCCCCGGCAACTCCGATGCCGCCTATTCAAATACATGCAAAAATCAGAAACACTTTTCCGAGACAGCATTCGAGAGAGAAAGTTAGGCTGCAGTGACTGTTGGAAGCGGAAGTTCGATTTACGGTCTGTATTTTTCTAAAGGAATTTTCAAAAATTAGCAAGTTTGAAAATATTAATGAAATTTGATGCATTTGGGAGAAAAAGTTAAGTTGTAGTGACTGTAAGCGGGATTTCGATTTAGGGCCTGAATTTTTTAAAAGAAATTTTCAAGAATTAGCAAGTTTGAAAAAAAAAAATAGAAGCACGATGTTTACAAATCTCTAGTTCTGAACCAACAACACATATTTAAGACCTGTAAATCGCATCCGTTAGAGCATTCAAAGTGGACATATTTGATGCCAATGTATATCTTACGAGAATTTGTTACATATATATTTGGTTACAATAGGGTTTTGCAAAAGTTCTCACATATTAGTGATTTGAGAGACATGTATATCAATTTTCTCCGCTTTAGATGTACTATTAGGTGGAACTTACAGAATTGTACATCGTTTTTCATTGCCGAGTTAGAGTTGTAAACTAGATAGGTTTGTTTTTTGAAATTTGCGATTTTTGCCCATATTTATTAAAACATCGACCTACATGAAAAATCCGCAAACAGCAGATACTATATTTTAGCTTTTGCTTTTAAATGCAAGAAACTTCATCATATTTTTTGCAGTGATTTCCGAGAAAAATGCTTTCTCCTTTCGAATGCATTTAGATAGGAGTCCCCGAGCTAAAGCTTCCTCTTAAATTCTATCGCGAAGGTGCTCGAAGATCAGGTATGCTTACTGGCCAGAAATGAAGTAGCCACCATGTTTGCAAATTCGTTTTTTTTTTTTTTTTTGACAATAGGCAGGCAACAGTCCTAAGTGCCGTGGATTCGGACAAAATGAATGCAACCCGCAAAAGCATAGCCTTCGAGATTAGCAAAGGTTCTATCTGGATGATGTTTATTGCTAAGTTTACAACAGGGCAGGGACAAATAGTCCCCTAGCCTGCTTGATTTAATCAGGTTTGACATCTTCCGCTATTCTAGCCTTTTGCCTACCTGATCTCGACGTTGACTTACAGTGCTGTACCGTTACCTACACTTGCAATGACTCCGGTTCTAATAATCTTGCCAAGGTTGAAGACTGGGCGTGTTGGTATAGCATACTAGAGGTTGGAATGCGCAACATTTTAGACGAGACACATAGATGAGGAACACACACGACAGAGCGCTACTTGCAACAATCAATTTATTCCCTTGTTAGCGGAATATATCTACTGGAAGATACTCAAAAGGGGAGAGCGACAAAAAAAAAAAAAAAAAGTTTACAAACAGGGCCATCCACCAATACCAAGCCGGCTTTGTCACATGATCAAATTTTTTCTGCACTCGACATCGCAAAAAAAGGAACACGGACACAACATTGCAGATTAGCGCCTAAGTAAATCTATTTCTTTTGCACTAAGGGACACGGATGGCATGCTTACGCACATACTTCCCACACGCGCGATCTCGGCGGCTTCGATTATCTCTCGCGTCATTTGGCTGCCATCTTTGCTCACAATCTTGCGTTTTTCAAAGAATGGCCGACATCCGCAATCTCTACAATGTATCCCAAGGTGTCCGGCGACTGCTTTGGAAACATTATAGTCATGCTCCTTTAATCTTTCGTTCAGACATCGTCCAGCCTGTCCGATGTACTTTCTGCCGCACCTAAGTGGAACAGAATATACCACTCCCTCAGTACAGTCGACGAACTTTTTTCTGTGTTGTGTTCCTCATATGTGTGTCTCGTCTAAAATGTTGCGCATTCCAACCTCTAGCATGCTACACCAACCCGCCCAGTCTTCAACCTTGGCAAGTTTCGTCTCCACTTCAATGGGCCCTTTTAATTGTCTTTCTGTTCACCCTAACCTTCTCGTGACATTTATTCCCATTGCCGTCTGCCGAGCACTAAGTATGGCTTTCCACATAGGTATGAACCAGCTACCTCCAGAAGTACTACTTCTCTTCGGGGGCTTTGCACCGTCGCAGACAAAGGGGTGCGGATATGCAAGCTTGTGCACTCCGAAAGCCACAAGCAAGCACGGTTCTTCAGACCGAGACTGCCTCTTCTTACGTGTGCATGGGTCAGGTTCACCAAGAGCCAAGCGGGACTGGCGTAGTTTTAGGAGCTTGGCGGATGCGACAGCTGAATTCATGTGGATGCAGACGCTTTCGCAGCTACGAGCATCGATGAAGCGAAAGACCGCCTCTTCAACGGCTCCCGTCTACATACGAGGCGAGGTGACACTACCAGAACCAATCCAGGACGTTCTCTCGAGGGGACTAAAGTTTGCCGTTCAACCTAAGCTCTCGCCACCGGCCCTTCTGGGTATTGTCAAGCACGTCTCCAAGTTGGCACCGGAAAGTGAAACGGACCGCTGTTTGTCCGAAGGCAGCGGCGTTTTGGCGACCCAAGAAGCCACCCAAGAACGTCGTTCCTGTCAAAAAAGCAGTGTCCTTCCTAAAGGAGCATTCGCTGGCCTTAGTTCCGGCGGATAAAGGAGGAGGCTTCTTGGTGTTACCTAAGGAATCATATTTATCGAAAGCAGGTGAAGCCATCAGAGCGACTTTTGATTGCCGCGCCAGTGTCTGCTTGTCTAAAGTAAAAAATGAAGCTAAGAAGTTGTGCGCCAGATGGAAGCTAGATAATCTGAATAAGTCAATTGATAAAAAAAGAAAATTAAGCTTACAAATGTTTTTCACAGCAAAGACCCATAAAGTGGACTGCCCGCTTAGGGTAATTGTCACTGCTAAAGACACCTGGCAGTTGCCGGTAGCCGCGTTCCTGCAGAGCAAGTTAAAATTGCTGGAAGTTTACGACCCCTTCTTAATAAAAAATTCTGAGCAAGTTATTGCGTTCCTGCAAAGAAATTCTGACAAGGGGTATTTGGCCTACTCTTTTGACGTCATAAAGACTTATGTTACTCTATTCTTCACAAAGTGCTCTTGCTGTGCATTGAACAATGTATTGACAATTAAAGAAACGTTGCTTTTCAAAATGATTCACAGATGCATGTTGAAGCCTTTTTAGAGTTGTTGTCTATGTATTTAAGATCCACCTACGTGTTTTGGAATGGAGATATTTTCCTTCAGAAACAAGGAATATGTATAGGTTCGTCTATCGCACCGATTCTGAGCGACTTGTTCATAGCCAACATTGACAGAACCCTGGAGGAGCAACTCATGAACTCACGGGTTGCTCGTGTGTTCAGGTTTGTTTACGATTACTTAGTTTTAGTGGAAAATGATAACAGGACTCAGTCGCCGTTGACACACCTAGAAATAATTTTCAGAGTGTGTGTAGAGCCATTCGTGATCACAAGTGAAGAGCCAGACGGTGGATCAATTAGGTTTCTTGACTTAAAACTAGGTTTGGGCTTGAGTCATTGCTATTGGCAATACGAACTGTGCGCAAATAAGCCTCTTTTGCCATTCGAATCCGCGCATTCGAAAGTCGTAAAACGAGCCATTGTTAAGTCTTGCTACAAAAACGCGTTGCAAAAATCGTGCCATCATAGCATTGCTGACAGCTTTTGGGAGCAAACACGCAGGCTCACGGCGGCAGGTTATCCGTTCCATGTATTAGTATCTGTGGCACAATCATTGCTCAAGGAAATCAGAGCCAGGGCATCATTATCTGGGAGGGAGCCCTGCTGTTCAAGCACACGTGAAAAAATAGTGGTGATGCCATACATTCATTCGATTGCGCACCGTGTAAAGAAAATTGGCAAAAGATGCAATGTAAAAGTGGTGTTTTCCGCACCGGAAAAATTGCTGAGCATGTGTGCGAAGGTAAACCCAGGTACCACACAGAAACATTAAGGCTGTGCAACACAACACAGAAAGAAGTTCGTCGACTGTACTGAGGGAGTGGTATATATTCTGTTCCACTTAAGTGCGGCAGAAAGTACATCGGACAGACTGGACGATGTCTGAACGAAAGATTAAAGGAGCTTGACTATAATGTTTCCAAAGCAGTCGCCGGACACCTTGGGATACATTGTAGAGATTACGAATGTCGGCCATTCTTTAATAAATGCAAGATTGTGAGCAAAGATGGCAGCCAAGTGGCAAAGATGGCAGCCAAATGACGCGAGAGATAATCGAAGCCGCCGAGATCGCGCGTGTGGGAAGTATGTGCGTAAGCATGCCATCCGTGTCCCTTGTGCAAAAGAAATGATTTCCCTACGCGCTAATCTGCAATTTTGTATCCGTGTTCCTTTTTTGCGATGTCGATTGCAGAAAAAATTTGATCATGTGGCAAAGCCGGCTTGGTATTGGTGGATGGCCGTTTGTGAAGTTTTTTTCTTTTTTTTCTTTTTTTTTTTGTCGCTCTCCCCCTTTGAATACCTTCCAGTAGTTATTCCGCTAACAAGGGAATAAATCGATTATTGCAAGTAGCGTTCTCTCCTGTGTGTTCCTCATCTGTGTGTCTCGTCTAAAATGTTGCGCATTCCAACCTAATAATCTCATCCCTGCTTTTCTTCAATCAATACTCTAATCGTCTCGTACTTAAATCGACTGCTGCCAGTTAAGCATTCAATCTTCTCTGAATCCCAATTCTTCTGGTAGATGAACACGCCCTGCTTGTATCACTGGGTCAGTCTGAATTGTCATTCTATTACGATGGGCCAAGTCATTCCCAGCCTCTCTTCTTTTTTTTTTTTTTTTTTTTTTTTTTTTTTTTTTTTTTTTTTTTGCAGCCTCATATTCTGTGGCACATACATTTCCCAGCCTCTTTTTTTTTTTTTTTTTTGCAGCCTCATGTTCTGTGGCGCATACACTTTTTGCTTCAATATGTTTTTGACCTCGGACAGCCAGCTCGGGCCACTAATAGAAAATAAGGCCCTTTGCGTTATCAAAATTTCCTTCCTGGTTCCTTTCTTGCTCTTTCTGCAAATCTCGATGGTATTTTGCATTTCCATCCTTTGCATCCAATTTGCAGTCTTCGTTTCTCTTGTTTATGCCTCATATTTGTGTATTTAACACTTCCCATTACACTTAATTAAAGGGAAACTGAGACATCCACCCAAATGTAGCAATTTGCTACAATGGAAACCCAACCGGGTTCCTCGAAAGAAAGCCTCGCAGTTGAAGAAAAATTCGTCCTGGTCCGGGACTCGAACCCGGGACTACCGCCTTTCCGGGGCAGCCGCTCTACTATCTAAGCTAACCAGGCGGCTAGCAGATGGCAGGGCGAAGTCGAATTTGTCGACAACTCGAAGCAAAGGCAAGAGTATGACTTAATAGTTCAGCGGAAATCCGCTAGGTGGAGATAAGTAATTAAAGGGAAACTGAGACATCCACCCAAATGTAGCAATTTGCTACAATGGAAACCCAACCGCTTTCCTCGAAAGAAAGCCTCGCAGTTGAAGAAAAATTTGTCCTGGTCCGGGACTCGAACCCGGGACCAGGACGACCAGTACACTGTAGTAGAGCATTAGGCAAAATAATAACAAGAGCTTGGTGGCGCAACCCACCACCCTGTTTCAAAGGGGACGCTCATAGCATCCATCTATATATCCATCCATCGTGGGCTTTCTCCGCTGCGGAAGCCGCGCCAAGGCGACGGGCGTCTGCTACGAGCCTGATATTTTGGTTGCTGTTAGCCAACATCGCGATAATTTGGGATATATTAAGTACCACGTCACCGCAAGGTAATACCGCAGTGACTCACCGCACAGAGAACGCGCTTGCCGGCTGTGAATACGCGTATTTTGTCTATATCCTTCTATAGCTCGCTTGGTCCGCGCCTTACGCGGCTGTTTGAGTAACGCATTGCGCGCGCTTACTTCATTTAGTTACGCGTGGAATGAGCAACGTGAACGTGCTGCAGAAGAAAATAAGCTGGTGATCGTGATGAGAACGAGGAGAACGTGGCAGACATGGCTAGCTCATGCTAACGCTTTTACACCCTATCCTTTTTTTATTTCATGCATTTGATTTATTTTACTAGACTGGCCTCCCGCGCTCTGCTGTTTCTGTATTAAGGCGAAATCCTTAACTGGCTCTTGGGAAGCGGAATGTGTCCGTCGGCGGGGCCGCGGTACCGAAAATACATAAGTATAGCGTGGAAAGGCACAAATGTGTGAATAAGATGACTGATGGGTCATGGCATTAGTAACTTGACATACTTGCATTCACGTCGCGATTAACGACATTATGACGTGTGGTGCAAACCCGCATTTTTCTTCCTGAAATCCCTCTGATGGTGTGGGTGTGACGATACGAACGTGTTGAATGCCAATCTCGATCTCAACGTGTCGAACTTACCTATATATCACGAAGAATTGAGAGCACAGGTAAAGGGTAATAATAGTAATGATAATTACTGGGGTCTTGCATCCAAAAATCACAATATGGTTTTGAGAGACGCCGCTTTGGAGGGCTCCGGTATAATTTCGACCGCCTGGGGTTCTTTAATATTCACCTATATCTATGTACACGGGTGTTTTATGCATTTCGCCTCCACCGATATGTAAGCCGCCGTACCCGGGAATCGAACCCGCGTCCTCGAGCTTAGCAATCCAACCTACCAAAGCCACTAATTATAAGCTACCATGGCGTGTAGGTTAAGGGTACGCGAGAAATATATGGCGGCAAAAAACAATACAAACCAAAATTAATGAAGCGCTAACAGTGCAACAATGTGTACCGTACGCCTAATTTCATAATTACGTGCGAACGTCAGAAAACGAACGTCATGCATTACGGATGTGCAACTCGTCTTTCGCCTTCTTACGTTGCAAGAGCGCAAACACTAAGCACATTTTAACATGAAAGTAACTTTAGGAATATTTATTGCGTATGTTCGCTGGTTCGTACACAGCAAATATACTTACTGATAATTACGTACTTGTAGTTACGTAATGAAAGAGGAAACTAATCACCAGAACATAAACTTTTCATGTTTTACTGATTTAAGGAACTATTTTAGGGATATGTAGAATCAATAGCGATATTTGTAGTGCATCAAAGACAGTAATTTTGAATACGATTTTCCACTCAATGCAATGCAAGCACAAATATCGTCACGCGCCATGAATGCTTGTTAGTTTACGTCAAAAAATCACACGTTAAGCAATAACTATGATATCATATGAGAAGTTACATGTTGGTAATTTCAGAGAGGATTCAAGGCTGTTCAAATAGGCTAAATAAATAGGTTCAAGTAGGATTCAAATAGGCTAAAAAAAGTCTTATTGCAGCAATTACTTTTGCATAACAAATGAGTACATGGCTAGGCCAGTAGCAGCTATCTATTCATTTTGATGTAGAAAAATAAATATTTATTCACCCTTTTTTTATGTTTGTTTACCTATTGGCTCCATGGGAATGGCTTTTCTTTCGAATGTCTGAATTTAAAACAACCTTCACTCACAGTGAACCTTAAGGTACATCGTGCGCTAAATTTGTATTGAAGAGACAGCGTACAGCAAGAATTGTTCATGTACGCTATCTCTGAAGCGAAATAGGCCAACAATATTGCGGCATTAGGGTCGTGTCTGCTCCTTCTCTTGTTTCCCTTACACCTTCTCACTGTGCTCTGTTCATAATAAAGTATTGTCGAGGCTAAAAAATTCATGAATAAATACATATTCATATGGCTCTAAACTTCTACTGACCGCGAGTGAAAAGCGCGTAGTGGTGAGCGAAGCGGTCACTGCACGCGCGTAAGTATTTCACTTGACTTCGCGAGTAATTTACTTTTTTTGTTACTCTTATTCTTGCAAGCATAGTGCTATTGCCCACGTACCCATGCGAATACAGTTTTTTACGTTCTTTCCTTGCGCGGGCTCATTTAGCGCGTTTCTACGCACGCACAGTTACTGAATTACCGTTCCCGAACACAAGCACCGGAGCTGATGAGTTTGACGCGTTCGTTTTTCCATTCTCTTGCTGCCCAAGCTTAAAGACAACGCTCAAAGATGGGTAAGACTACGGCGCGTAGCAGACGACCCTTGCTTCACGCGCGCTTAGCGAGCGCGAAAAGCCCACGATGGATGGATGGATGGGTGAGGCTTTTAACCCTTTAAATCGGGCGGTGGCTTACGCCGCCTAGCCGTGACTATTAACATATTTCGTACTTTGTGGTGGGTGAAATTTCACCCCTGCCTTGATTTTAACCACCAATCAGATAAGCCTCCGTTTGGTTATTTCTACCCGCTTAAAGTCTATTTTGCCTTCACTGTCCCTAAACCCCCAATGCTTTGAAATAATCAGCCCCGTTGCTTTGCACTTTAGGGTTAAGTCCTTTACAGAAAAGTGAGGTCTTCAGCCGTTTCCGCTTCCTCTCCACACGCACCGCACAACGTGTCTATTCCTTGGTACTTGACTCGGTACATCTTAATCCGCAATACTCCCGTCCTGGCTTCAAACAAAGAGCTTCCCCTAGAATTATCATACATATTTTCCTTCGGAATTTCTTGCTTGAAAGTTCTGTATGTTCCCAGTGCTGATTTCGTCTGCATCCCTGTTTTCCACAGACCCCTCTCTGTTTCTTTAACCTTTTTTCTTAACCGCTGTTTCCTGGTTTGCACCCCTCCTGCAGTCCAAATATTTGATTGACAACTTTCTGGTCAGCTTCCTCCATTTTGTGTCAACATTCATCATGTACAAGTAACTGAAAACTCTCCTTGCCCACCGCTTTTCTGCCATTTCTCTCAATCGCTCCTCAAATTCTATCTTGCTGCTAGCTTCCCTGCCCTCCAAATGACGTCCATACAATGTCACCCTGCACCCCCTGATTTGGTGCATTTCCGTGTGCTCCCAAAGCAAGCCTACCTACCCCTCACTTCCAACCTTGCTCGAACCTCTGATCTCATGCACAGGACCGCATTGCCGAAAGTCAAACTAGGGACCATCACCCCTTTCCAGATCGCTCTCACCACTTCATACCTATTGTAATTCCACAGTGCCCTATTTTTCATCACAGCTGCATTTTTGCTACCTTTAATTAGCAGTTACATATTTTTCATGATCCGTTAGGTACTCAGCCCCATTGTTTATCCACACTCCAAAATAGCGTAACTTCCTGTATCCTATGCTCGCTGCCCTGATTATCATTAAAAATCGTGACTGCCGATTTTTCTTTACTAAACTTCAAACCTAAGCTATCTCCCTCTTAACCACAGATGCCCATTGATTCCTGCAAGTCTTCCATGCTGTCAGCCATAAGTAGAATGTCATCCGCGTACATCAGTCCTGGTACTGACTGTTTAATCCATTCTCCTTGCTTGAGAAGCTGGTACTGACTGTTTAATCCATTCTCCTTGCTTGAGAAAGGATGAAGCCAAGTTCGCTCCTCTCAACTCAAATTTTTTCTCTTGTCCTTGTAAATACAGCATGAACAACAAAGGTGACAGAGGGCACCCCTGCCTAAGCCCCTGCTGCATCTCTATAGGCTCAGATACCTTGTTTTCCCATTTTATAAGCGCCTTGTTTATATATATCTTTTAAAAGGTTACTGCAAGATTACGGGTCCGGAGCAGCAGCGGCGCGGCGCGGCGGCGCGGCAGTTCACAGAAAAAGGCCCTCGCCGGAGCTGGCGCTTTGGACACTCCCTATTATTCTAGGTCACTCTAGTTATACTGTAGTCTCTAGAATAGTTTTGCCAGAGTTGACAAAAGGTTTGCATGGCGGTCATTACTTCTTTTCGGCTTCTGTAATTCAGCCAGCAAAAGCATAGCCTTCGAGATTGGTGTTATTTTTACTCGGCGAGAGCCATTACTGTGGCATGGATTTAAAATAAGGAGTGAAAAACGCAAAATTTTTAAAAGATCATAACTAAAATCACATGTCGTTGCATGTTTGAAACTTCGGAAACTTAACTGCTGGAAAAAACCTTGTAGAAACGTTGCCAGAGCGCGACCAAAATCCGCTAACGTGTCATAGTAGCCAGACTTTCTTACGCTCAGAGTTGCCAAACTTTCGTGACTTTTGAGCATGGTAGCCAACATCTCGTGAAGGCAGCGTAGCCAGACTTATGTTTATTGCCGCCAAACTTTAAAAATACTTTTTCGATGTTTCTTGACTTTTTTGCCGACGAAACAGGCACGCAATTAATCACGGAGACACTTACCTTTAGCGAAATTACCAGGCACTGAACGATTTTACTCTTCCCTGCATGCAGTATTTTTTTTTTTTTTTTTTTGCGTAACGAACGAAAACTCCACAACGTCAGCTAAACAAAAACTTTCATTAACCTAAGACTTACCGCTGTTATTTGCCTGAATTGTAAAGGGGATGCTACAGTGTACTAGAAGAGTTCTAGTACACTGTAGGGGATGCTAATTTACCTTCCCGCTGCACAACGCATGGCTGGTATGACGTCATGTGGTTGCTTGTGTGGTCTGCGGCATGGCGTTGCCTTTTAAGAATTTGTTCGTTGGCGGGAAGTGCAATGTGAAACTTGCGAGGGATGCAAACGAACGCTTTCTTTACTTGACAAACCAGGCAAGTGCTCTGGCTAACAATCCAGACATTCTGTTCGAGTAAGGACTACAAACGCAATATTAAACTCTACTCGTAGCAAAATTCTACCTCTGCGCAAAATGTGAGCGCGAAAAAGCCAACTGTATAGCGGGCAGTCATATTTTCCCTAATTTCTCCAGCAAAGCATGAATGCCGCCTTTAGTGCCTGCCTAACCGCCTACAGCCCTCAATTTTGAAACACCTTTTTCAAGTGGGTGAGTGCACGTGTATTGAAAAAGACGCTCTAGTTTTTCAGCGACGACGAACATGACGCGGTCACATGCACAAAGTCCGGAACACAGCTCGGAGCATAAACACGCGAAGTTGTATTTAGGGAAAACTGAAGAGATATTAAGGAGGTCAACCGTCCAATGAACCTCCTTGCAGACAGAAAGTGCACTACAAAAGCAGGAGTTAATGTTGCGCTTTTTTGGAGTGTTCTTTGAAGTACACTCAATTGTATTCATTGCGCTTTGAAACTTTTCTGTTAACGAACGGTTAATTTTTACAACTCATCTATATTTTTAGTGCATGTGTCGCTCACCATTAGCAAGTTATTTTAATACCCCAAGCAATTTCAGCTTGAGCCCTCCCCCCCCCCCCCCCCCCCCCCCCCCCCCCCCGAAGAAAAAAAAAAAAAAAAGCATGCTACGCTTTTCCTCAAGCTGAAATGCACACAGACATTGCATAGTACTCTAACAGAGGGTTACACCCACAGAATGTGACTAAGTTATCTGCAGTTGACATTAGCATCACCTGCGAAAATTAGTACCTGCCATTAAAAACCAATGGTATTCACAGAACGAGGCAGCAGGGCAGTTTCCAGTTTGCTCAATGCCATGATGTGTGCTATGTATCAATCGAACTTCAGACACCTCACTGGCAGTTTATAGTATAACCATGTGAGCATACTAACACCTGCTATCAGATGCTTGTAAAGGATACAAAGCACCCATTATTTAGACTTTGCTCAATGGTGTAGCACATTATCGAACAAGTCATTCGAGCTTGACTTCAAAAACATGTTTTAACAAGCAAAGCCTCTATTAGACCTATACACTCCAGATCAGTCCAAGAGTGGTTTTATTGAGTTTACACTTTGGCATTTCTCTTATTGTTTCAACACAAACATATTCTGGCTTTTTAATCTTGGTTGACTTTAAATACAAATAGTTTTTTTTTTTTTTTTTTTTTTGGGGGGGGGGGGGCTATAAACTTGTGACACACACAAAAAAAAAAAAAAAAAGCTCATTTGCTATTAGTGCTTCCAAGGCCTATTTAAGGTTCTCATGCAAGTTTTAACAGCAAATTGGTTTTCTTGTAGCACCTTTATACAGAGAAAACTGTTGCCTTTATAGGCTCTACAGCAACTTAATACCTTGTGCCTTTTTGTAATTGATAGACCTTATCCTTATACATCCTAGAAGCACCCTGAACAGAAGAAAAATTATTATTTTTTTTTACAATTTTGAACATTATATTCTTTAAAGGGAAGTTGCACAGGTGAAATGCTGAGCTCATCTGTCGGCTGACTGATGTTGTCTCTTGCCGACTGTTGAAATTTGTTACAAAAAAGAAGTACGTTCAGTTAATAATCAAAACCTTATATTTGCTAAGGTCATCAGAAAGTGTAGTTTCTGAAGATTTATCACCATTTTTCTGTACCCAGTCATGCAGCATTTCCAAGTTGTTTTGAAGTGCATCGGTATAATGTAGCCATGAACTCGGTAACCATGATGAAGGCCGTTCTAGTATTATTTTTTCGTACATTTTTTTCATCTGACGTTTTTCACTAACCTGTGCCAACATTCTGTCCTGGAAGTCCAAGATAGCCATCTAGCTTACGCAAACCCATAACAGCAACCAACTCTTGAATCCACTGCTTGGCATGTGGGACATGAAGTGGTGACCATGCCGAACCAGTCAGAAAATTATAACAAAGCAGCACAGCTGCGACAGCATTAATCAACAATATGTTATGACATACTCTATTCAATGACCTAGAAGCTTTACTGAAGTGCTGCACCCCAGAGCACTGTTGTGCTGGTAGGCGCTGCAATGTTTCCGACTTGCATAGCGACAGTTTTTGTAGGCTCTAACCACGGTAGATTTTGTGGCTTGTGTTTGGCCACAAGAACCCCAGGTATCAGCATAGGTCCACTTCCGCACAAGATGAAAAATAGAAAATGTAACGTGCCTCCAATGCACATGCTGTTGCAATTTAGAGAGAGAAGAAAAAGCTAAGGCACAGGTTTAAAAAATAAGACAGTCTAGAATGGCTATGCAAGTAGAATGCTAGCAGTAAAAAGATGCAAAGAAAGAAAAATGTACTGTTGCATTTTAGTATGTAATGTTTGGGTGCAAAGTGGAAAGAGAGCAATAAGACATTACATACACTCATAGGACATATTGTCAATTTCTTATTGGCAAAATGGTTTTATCAGCATCTATGGCTTGAGAGCAAAGGCTTTTAGGCAGTGTGCTGAATTGCCAGATGTACTGGTCTTGCATCAATAACAGTGCCAGGTGTACACGACTGTTCCTGCTAAACCCCTGGCTGAGCTCCACTGAGATTTCACACAGAGGTTCTAAGTTGCGTAAAGGTTAGTCAGATACCACGTTCGTGGGCATTACTTACCAGTTTCATCTAGGATAGTTTTTGAAGCTTAGAGAATTGAACATGAATCTTTGTAAATCCTAAAAAGGTAAAGCAAAAATACTCACCCTGCAGCACATATGCTCCACTTTAACTTTCCAAACTGCCACTTCAACATCTTCACGCATCTTCAAATTCAATAACCTTCCTTTCACTATCCTTGTGATTCACCCCGTAACCTTGGCAGCCCCTTTTCCTTTTTTTCCTGTATGTATCTTCGTCAAAAATGGCGCTATTAAGGGCTCATTCACACCAGCGACTTGAAGAGGTTGCACAACCAAGTATCTTGCGACCAGGTTGGTCGCAAATGGTCACTTACCTCGAAAAGTGACTGTTGTGAGTCAGTAGCCCATTCCTCAGTTTTTCAGTTGTACAACCACATACGCAATGCTTCTGAATCAATCAGGTGTGCAAGAACAGGATGTCTATATACACTGACGCTTAATTTATGTGGCAAACAGATATTAACAGCATCAATCGCAAGACATTTTGGTGTGATGACAGGCCGGTCACACATGCCGGTGTGATCGGTCACCTTCAGTCGCTTTTTGATCGCCAGTCGCAATCAGTCGGGCGACCTCAAGCCAGTGTGTGAGCAAGTCGTTAGTTGCTGCCCTTGTCTTGATGCCACACAGCGGCAACACCTGCAGTTGCTGCAACCCTTTTGTTGTCATGTCGCTTGTCTCATCCTATGGTGTTGCATACGTGTTCACTCTTTCCTTAGTATATGCTTGCTACATGCAAAATACACCAGTTGAAAATCTAGTATGTGTCTTGTCATTCTCTTCGCTCATTTGTCTTTTCTTGACTACACAATATTAACTCCCAACCCTGTTGTCTTCTTTTTCTTGCACTGCTTTCCACCATGCATCTTTACAGACTTGCCCTGCTAACCATTTTAATAGCCTATCAAACTTATTAGTCAACAACTTATAGCCGAATTAAAAGTTAGTAACATTAGTTCTTGACATTCGTTTTGCACATAATGAATGCATGTCACACGATAGATTGTACAGACTTTTGACAATAATCTTCTCAACTTAGTTGTTTTGTGTAGTTCTATGTGGAAAGCTCAAAGCTTGCTTCATATTCAAAAGCAACTTCTACCTTACCCCCAGCTGATCAAAAACAACTCTTTTTTTTTGCCTTTAAAGAAGTCTACGCATGATTTTTGTCTTTCAAGCACTTAATAAACCAATAGTCAACAACACTCAAGCTTGTAATGAACAAAAGCTAGAAAATGTTAAAAATTGTCTGAAGCAGTGACATAGTTGTCTACATGTGGCCATCTTTTGAAGAAAAAAAAAAAAAAAAAGCTGCCTCATACAACAATGTCACAGTCTACGTACACACCAGTATTGCAAACAATACCTTCATTTACAGAAAATAAAAGTTCAAGTTTGTTCTGAAACTTTGTCAGTTGTCTGTACACATAATGTAAGTTTGACCTGTCACACATGAAGCACAACCAAAATGGCAGGCAGCCAGTTTTGCTCTGTTTGCTGGAATTCAAGACCATCATTAAAATGTATGGCACAGCTGATGTTTTGCTATGGCCACAGCATTCAACAACTGTTTAATATGTTTTACCAAAAGGGATGCATGCTCTGCAATGCACAGCACACATACTGTTCTGTAAACTGTTGCCCAACATTTAACTTACAGCTAAGCTGCTATCCTCAGCATACAGGCTGCTAAGCTGCTTTGCAGACCTAATAGGCATCAGCAATGGGTTTGTGAACAAATTCCACTGGTAGTATTAGTGAGAGCTTCAAGTCTTTGCATATGAGCAATTCGACTTCCTGAAAATAATTTGCCATAGAAAGCAAGAATCCACTTTTTCTCATGC
This sequence comes from Dermacentor silvarum, assembly GCF_013339745.2. Classification (NCBI taxonomy): domain Eukaryota; kingdom Metazoa; phylum Arthropoda; class Arachnida; order Ixodida; family Ixodidae; genus Dermacentor; species Dermacentor silvarum. The sequence goes on from NC_051154.1 coordinate 30,235,607, forward strand.
ATCAGGAAAAGTTTCCATGCCCATACTTACCACCACAATTTCTGGAATATGACACTAAAACAAGCTTTGAAGAACACGACGTGGACATTATGAGACAGCAAATTGCTTTTTACAGCAGCTCTTGATTTTGTTAGGTGTGCGATTGGGCTTGCTGTAATGCCATTTTATGTGCTACAGCAAAGACCAGTCAGCAACACTTGACAAAGAAACAAGCACGTATGTCGAAAATACCCTAGCTGCCTAGTATGCATGAGCAACAAGGCTTAGTTTCAACTACATGAACTTTCACAGTGAACAGTTTTTAGTAGCTGATTGCAAGAAAGAGATCGAGAGAAAGAAAAGCTAACATTAAATAGCATCTGTGTGGTGTTGCCACAACAAAACCGTTTTCCAGACTCCATTAGCCGTTTTTGCATTGAAGAGCCACAAAGCATGTAATCTGTCAGTTGCTGCATGCTCACCAAGGCCAGTATAACGGAACATGATTCTGATCTGTTTTTAATCCAAATCTGCCATTAGCCCTCCGTGATTGGTCAAAATGGCTCAGGCTCTGCCCATAAGAGCTGGGCCCAAGCCAATTTAACCTATTACTGAGGTTTGATAGCAGACTTGGAATAAAAAACAGATTGGAATAGTTTTACATTATCCTGACCCAGAGTGATCGCATTTCATTTTATTTCAACTAATCACAATGTTTGTATCTTGACAGTGTACAGTTTGTGATAAAACAATTCCTAGCTATGCTAATCCTATATTTATATATATTTCAGTCTGGTGCTTATTTTATTCATTTCACTGATGCGCTGGTTAACTCACGTAGAATCTCTTTGAGTTGATTGGCATGTCATGCTGGTGCTCATCCTGTTGTACATGCTTTATGTCCACGTCTTTGTGCCATTGATTTCATGTAGTGCTGATTAACATAAATACTACTTAATTATTGTCAGTATGCAAATTATTCACTATTCTAAAGCTACGAGAGTAAAATGAATATTGGCAGACTGTGTGATGGATGTGAGTGAAAATGTTGCTGTAATTAAGAGCTCTATACTTTACAAGTACTTTAACCAGCCATTTATATTACACTATAGCCTTTGCAAGCCTTTTAATAGGAAGAAAAATTGTAAAGGCTTTATGCAAACTGGTGTGTGGATCTCAACTATGCAAGCTTATGATGTACCATTGGTCCAAATGCAATATGGAGTAATCCACTTATATAGCAATATAGCAATCAGTGATTTCAGAACTGCCAATTCATGCATTAAGTCTATCCATATATGATGATGAAATAACCATAGTATCCTAGACCCAATCAAATTTTCTTCAAGGAAGCCATTTTCTGGGAAACTAGGACACAAAATGAAATACTAAAATACTAGTTGCCAAGAGGATGATGCTGATGTGGGTTTGTGTCATTGCATAAAGTTGCACTCCGTGTGCTTGCAGGACTGTTAAGTGAATGTGAAGCACCGCGACACTGAAATCACTTTATCTGTTTTCAAAAGCAATGTCTTGGCGAGTTACCCCCAATTTTTCGTATCGGGTATGCGTGTTTCTAGCCTCTTTCATGGGCCGATCTTGGAGATAGTGCAGTCTAAAAAGGTGGGCCGTTCTTGTGGGTATGTGCAGCTTTAAGATGTGGGCCAATCCCAAAGGTTGAGCAGTAAAAAAAAATTAAGCAGTCCAACCTCCTCCTACTCCCCTCATGTAAGGGGTGATGCGATAGAGTGCCTTGCTTCCTTGACTCCACCCCATTCTCGCTCCAAACTCGCGCAGAAAGACATTATTGTCATTTATCGACGTCAACTAGAGGTTGAACCACCTTCCAAATTTTTTTTTTTCTACAAGTGCATGGTTTGATCAATGACAGACTAAAGGTTTTCAATGAAGGCATAGGCCTTTACTATTTTAATAGGAGTGTTTCTTATACCCCCGTCTTGTCAAGATATAAGTCATGTCATTGCCCAAGTGTACAGGTACTCAAGGAAGGCTTAAGATCAACCTCTTAAATCTATAGTAAATTAAAATTAAATTAATTAAATTATGGGGTTTTACGTGCCAAAACCAGTTCTGATTATGAGGCACGCCGTAGTGGGGGACTCCGGAAATTTGGACTACCTGGGGGTTCTTTAACGGGTTTTACGTGCCAAAACCAGTTCTTATTATGAGGCACGCCGTAGTGGGGGACTCCAGAAATTTGGACCACCTGGGGTTCTTTAACGTGCACCTAAATCTAAGTACACAGGTGTTTTCGCATTTCGCCCCCATCGAAATGCGGTATAGTAAATTAATAAATTAAAACCTTGTGAATTTAGCTGGTTATATGAGTATTATTGTAATTGGAATTCACTGCACATGAGATTAAAAAAGTGCTCCTGGCACAAACCTGAATGGTAGCACTGCTACTGTTCCTTTAATACATCATCATCCAGTAAATAACCTTCTTCAACAAAAATTGTCACAGCTACTAAGACCATCGCTATGCTGCTCAAAGAGCGATAAAGATGATGATTTGGGTCTGATTGAATGCTCAACTGTTTGAAGCCTGTGCTTTTGTGCTGAGTAGTTCAACTAGTGCCGATCAGCGACTGCTGTCTAAATACTCCCCATCACAATATAAAAGTTATTTTGGAATGTTGTGGTTGGTGCCAGTCAAAGCTCTTAACTTACCTTTCCATACCTCAGTTGAGCCTATTGCACACCCTTTGATGTAGCCTACTAGGAGGTTTCTGGTACTCTGTAGTAATCAAGAATGCATGTTATAGTTATACAAGGATACAGTGTTCTGGTCCACAAGATTCAACCAGCCAACTACATGATTATTAATCCGTATATCTTCCATGTTCAAATCGGATCAGAGATTATGTGAAATGATACTCACAGCTGTTTAATAATTTATAAATTTTGTTCTATTTCCAGTGAATGCATACAAATCAAGTTTTTGACTATATGTTTAGCTAAATGTGGCAAACATAGTTTTGTACCATTTTGCTCAACTTTCAGTGGTTCACCACATTGAGAGGCTTATATGTGCTGGAAATAGTTTGAAGAAATTAGAGTCGTTTAATTTTTAGAGTCGTTTAATTAGAGTCGTTTCATTAGTGCATGGTCATGCTTGTATGGTAGTGCATGCATGTTGTGGAATAGCAATAAGGTGATTGGAGTACTCACGATCAGAAAAGGCCAGGCAGATTACCAGCTAGAATCCAACAGATGCAAGGTGCACCGCACATACTGCATATACTGTACAGGCACCAATCACCGAGTGATAAATACATTGCTGTGGGAGCACTGGTCTAACCACAGCCAGCAACAATCTGGAAGCACTTCAACATATATATGCAATAATGGTTGTAACACCACCACCAAATATGCACACTACAGAAGAACTGATTAAGCTACACTAATTTCTAATGAATTTGTGAATGAGCTTTGTGTCTCTCCAAGAAGTTATATGCAGATTTATACATATATTCATAAGGCTGACTGTGAACTACAGCAGTAAAATTAACAAAGCGAGTTAAAATGTATAGCTGCTTTAAATATAGTATATACGAGACATTCTGATATGTTTGCACAGTACCCTTATTTTGGACTTTCAAATAGAAATCCTCTGAACTGACAATGTAATACTGTCACCAAGCAGTTTCATGCACAAATAAGTTTTATGTCAACTGAACCACAAAGCAGACATTTCTAAGAACAGTGCAAACTGCAGCTTGAAAGACAATGTGAGATGGCACCTAAACCTAGATACTCACCGTGCTGGACACACCTGTGACATTAATAAACCAAACACAGGATTTTCCTGCCATGATGGATCCATTTTCAGGCAGCAGCTTGATCCCAAAGCTGGTTAAGGAATTTAAGCAAATGCATAATTAATTTGCTTTCATACCTTCAAGTCAACCCACAACAAACATCAAACCCTGCAAGACTCACCTATGTGCACTGTGACCAATTTTCTACTGTATAGTAGAAAGTTGGCTGTATTTTATCACTGCTGGTTAGAACGTAGGTATTTTGTGCTTCAATGCTGATTGAGACAACAATGCGTTTAAGTGCCTTGAATATTTGCACATGCTAGAGGAACTCCAGCAGAGCTCAGAGGAGAAAGTTCCACCTGCAAGAAGCATAATAATGGTGCACCCTCTTAACACAGCTGGTCAGCCTTTCCTTGTGAATGCTGCGACTCATTCAAAACACCATAGCTACAACCAACCTGCATCAGCATGTTGAACCAGTTTGGCATACTTGATCGTGCATACTTGATCGCACATTAATCCTATGAAGCTCTCCATGGAGGTGCACGATAGCTGCAAGCACATTTGCCTTGAACCTTTGTAGACTTTCACGATTTCTTCATGACTCATTGCTAAATATGGTGGTGACGTCAGACATGAGCCTGACACACTTCACCTCCTACACACTCGGTGTTAACTGCCTACTCACTAGGAGTGTACACCTTGAAACCACATTACACATGGTACTGCACTCTCACCACACTGTTCACTTCACATATCACACTGCACATCACTTTGAAACAGCCCCGCACCACTGACGAGATGAAAACTGTAGAAATCTTGTAACTTTACTCACACACATATACTTATATACCCTTGGGCAAACCACTTTCACAAATTACTTTCACTGCACAATTGCTGACGTCTACTTGGCACACAGCACACAGGGAAGCACTACTTTGTGGATCAGCTGGACAAGAAACGGCTGTTGGACAGTGTAGATCATCTTGGTGGCTTGACAAATCTTCAAAACACTGGCCGAGGTGAACACTTATTGTGAGAGATGTAGCACTGCACGAGGCAAGGCCAATGACACTAAATTTATTAACTTGAGGATGCACCACACAAATGTGCACACACACACTCACACACTTGCACAAAAGCAGAGCAGACTTGTGTCACCACACCAACCATTTACTGCTTACAGCCCTACACTTTTATGGGCTATACTATTGGTACTCACTTTCACAGCACAATAAAAGGCACCCACTTCTTCCATTCAGCCACAGCACTGCACTTTCGGCACAATCTTTTCAGAATTTCTCAAGACACTAATTCACCGCATAGCACAAGACTGATGCCTTATTTTCAATTAGCCACTTTACTGCAGGACACTGGTGGGGATGGCTTCAGGAAACCTAACATTGCAGCAGCATGCTGGCAATTGCATTGGCTTGGCAAATCATTCCCCACTCCAATAAGAGGTATTATGACATCGTACGTGTATCCCAGAGACTTGGTCCTGTTCCACAATGTATTGAAAGGGTACTGTCGCAGCAACGGTGCAACATGTGAGATGCAGTTCCTTGAGGTGCTTTTGGCCGGAGGCTAACGTGCCAAAGGTTTGTTTCTCCTTTGTGCTCCAATTCTTCCTCTTTTAGAGATATGGTTGAGGCCAGCCTGTTAGAAGCATTTCCATTAGTTGAATCAGCATGTAGAGTTTCTCAGCATTGTCCTTGACTGAGCCTAGGTTCCTTTCATTTGTCGGGCATATCCATGGTGTACTTTCCAGGTGGAATAAAGCCATTGTTATCGCATTTTAGGAAACGTTGACACTGTATGTTGCGAAAATAACTAATGCATGTTAGCTTGCAATCTTGCTGCTGATGTTGATGAGCACAAGAATTGACAACCTGTAAATGAAAGGAGAAAATATTCCGTTTTAGCATATTGCTTATTCCTTAAGAAGAAAGAATATATTAACCCCACAAAGCCCGAATGCCATTCCACATCAAAGAAAATTAAAACAGCTTATTCACATTTATTTATGGCTATAGGGGGGTATATTGGTACAAAGAAAACAATGAAACAATAATTGTGTACACATGAATTAGTACGGTAATTAATTACTTAGTAATTGATCAGCAGGACTATCCACAACTCCAGAACTCCCTACGTTTTATCAGAAACACGTGTATGGGCCCTGCATAGGGTTTCCAGTGCTTAAATAAGAGTTTTAGGCCAGGGTGCGACTGTTTTCACAACAAATCCATGCATTGCTCGATGAAGTATCACCATTTTCTTTTTTTCTTCCTCTTTGTTTGGCAGCGTTCCAACGCAACGGAGAACACGCTGGGCTGGTGGTGACTAGGCACAACTGTGGCTGCTGTTAAGGGATCGATGGTATTCCTAAATAAAACGCATCACTATTTTGATGATCCAAATATAATCTCACTGTCAGGGAGGGAGCAGTCTACCTGACTGGAGCAGTATTTTTTTTTATTTCGGGTGTAGCTACGCTGCGCTCCGCAACACCCCAACAACCGCCGCTTCACGTCGGCGCAGGACACCGCGGCTTCCGCCGCGGCACCGGGGCACAATCGACCGCGCCGCCAAACAGAGAGGAAAAAAATGGTGATACGTCATCGAGGCGAGGCCCGCCCCTGCACGGATTTGTTGTGAAAACAGTCGCACCCTACTATTACAGTGCCTAGAATAAAGTATATTCTAGGCACTGTACTACTATCACGGCCGCTCGATGAAACATGCGTTTCATCGAGCGGCCGTGGTACTAAATACGGTCGAGTGGGGCGGCGCTCCCTAGCTGAGGCGCAAAACGACAAAAGGTAGGCTGAGGGTGCTGCGAGCGAACTAGATACTAAACTAGATAATAGGGAGGCGCGCGCTGCAGCGGGTTCAGCGGGCGGGCTTCTCTGTCCCCAGGGCCGGTATAACGTAAAACCATTCCAATGTGTTCGCTGCCCACATGGCTCAGGTCACGCCCATGTGGGCATATAACATATTGAGCACTATAATTTCGGATCCGGAATGAAAATTCGCAGTTTCACCCGAAAGGCGAAGCATCGATTGCGATAGCAAATTAGTAGACTGCTATACCAAGTAAGGATATCAGTTTTATCGGTGCTATAAACTCGTAAACATTAGCTTACTAAATTAACAAGCATGGTGTAAATCGCGCACACGCAAACATGAACACATCTCCTTCGGTGACCGCGGACACTCGACTCCGAATTCAACGACCAAACCCTGGCCGTCCAGAGTGCCCGCGATCGGGCCGTCAAGCTCGGCTTGCCGGTCCCTACGTGGGACTAGCCGGGTGGCGCGGGGTATCCCCTGCGTCTTCTCTGGACCTCAGTAAAGTTATTTCACTCACTCACCGCGGACACTCGATGTCAAAACGCTGCAAAGCAGCGAGCGAATTGACCTTCGTGCTGCATCTCGCTTCAGCGCTAAGCGGCGAAAACAGCGCACACGAAGCTATCAGCACTCGGCGCACTTTGTCCCCATTGCAGATCGCTTTCAAGCTGTGGCCGGCGCACCTTACACGCAGCAGTCGCCGGAGTCACCCCCCCCCCTCCCCCCTACGTTCCCACGGGTGCTTTACGCGCGACGGAAGCTGGCGAACTTCCTCCCCGCTTTCCTCCCTTGCGCACGCGAGACGGAGCCACCAACGTCAGCTAACCCTCGCACGCTTTCACTCGCACATACAGCATACGACGCGCGGCGACGATGTTATCGCCCTTGAACATTATACGGAACATCACAGCGACGGCAGAAATGCGCCTGGAGTGTCCATATAATTGCTATCGCAATAATCAAAAACAGACTGGAATAGTTTTACGTAACACCAGCCCATGGATGATTACGGCTCTCCGGTGACGCATATGGTGACCCAGAAATTATGCCACCGCGTCGATTAGACCGCACAAGTTGATAACATTTGCCCCTATGATCATGAGCCTCGGCGCGGGAATATATAGTTCGATCATAGTGCCACCGATGTTTCTTGCTTTGCAGGAAAGCGTGCGCCACGTGTCGTCGCTCGACCCCTCTTTTATAAAGCGCGCTTCTACTACGCGCTTCGTGTTGGTTTATTCTGTGTTTCGTCGTGGTTTCGAAGTGCGCTGCCATATTCTATTATTCCACCAAAATTCAGATTGGCCTGCTCCAAGCTGCATCAAAATGAAATTTTGTCTAACACGAAAGCCATCATCGGACTCGACCTCACTCAAGCCTTTGACAGCACTTCCCATGAAGCTATCCTTGAGCAGGTCTCCCACCTCCACCTGGGAGAGCGATCCTACAATTACGTCCGTGACTTCCTCTGCAATCGCACGGCCACCCTCTCGGCCGGGGATTTACGATCAGACCAGCTTCCCCTTGGCAGCAAAGGCACCCCGCAAGGTTCAGTTATCTCTCCCATGCTTTTCATGATTGGCCTTGCCCAGCAACTACAACGAGTCGACAATATCAACCATACCATCTACGCCGATGACATCACCATCTGGGCGTACCAAGGCAGCGATGGTCAAGTGGAGTCAGCCCTCCAAACGGCGATTGACACGGTTGAAGCCTATCTCCAAGGGACCGGACTGCGCTGTTCGCCGGCTAAATCGGAGCTTCTTCTCTACAAGCTCATTCAGCGGGGACGCCCTCCAAAACACCAATCTGAGCACCGACCCTGTGACTCTATCACCTTACGCCTTCAAGATGGCAGTCCTATACCCCATGTCCCTAGTATCCGGGTCCTCAGTCTCACCATCTCTACCAACGGCTCCAATGCCTTGGCTCTCAACAAGATCTGCGCCCAATCTCAAAACACCCTACGCCTTCTTAAACGCATCTCCAACCGACGAGGGGGACTCAAAGAAGAAAGCCTTCTCCGCCTCGTGCAGTCCTTTGTCATATGCCACCAGGCGCGGATCCAGGGGGGATGTCCGGATGTCCTGACCCCCCCCCCCCCCCCCGCCCCTCAGATTTCTGCATCGGCCCCTCGCTGACAGGGGGATGGCCCTGTTGAAAAAATATGGCCACCAGCATTCTTCAAAATTATTTTTCGCGAGTACCAGTGGTAAAGCTAGCTCGCTCACAAGCCTAGTTGTATTCCGTAGGGGTGTGGTGTTGCGAAAGTTGCCGTAGTTATTTTTTCTCATGCACACCTTGGACCCCCTGGCGCCGGCCGTGCCTTACTCGTCCCGTCGGTGGCGTCGAATGAACGAGGGGACGTCCTTTTTGCCAAGCACGCCGATGTCCGCGCGAGCGCCTTCGCGCCTGATCAACTTAGTTCCCCATTGGGGTGTCATCGGTTTCCTCATTGGCTGTCATCGGTTCCGCGACCAACCTGCTTAATGAAAGAGATCTCTCGCTGAAGTGTTCATATATAAATAATAACAACTAACAGCTAAACTAAGAACTACGCATAGGCAACTTTTTTTAACTGTAGCACTCATTGTGATCACAGTTACACTTTGACAATATCCAGTACGAGCACAGTACCGTTCGTACGCTACAAGTTTTTCATTGTAATTTCGCAGTTGTATTGTCGTACATTAAGCATAGGAGGTTCAAAGCCGCCGGATCCGTTTATCTGAGTGGCCGTTCTCGCGGAGCGGGGCGAAGCCTCGAGCAGCGGCTGCCAAGTGGGGGAGCGTGACGTCAGCGGCCAACGCCAGCGCGCGAGCATAGAGAAAGGAATTGCGCGGGCATATGATGGCGTCGCGTGGTTAGAGAAACGGGAGCAGATGCGCACCTTGTGTAAAAGGATGACGTCGCGTGGGAAACAAAACATCAAGACGCTGGCTCGCGCTCACGGCTACTACGCCACATCGTTCTTCTTGTAGGTGGCGTCGTGAGTCTTCATACGCGGTGGTTCGCATATCGTAAACAAACAGCGTAGTGGTTGCCGCGTTGGAGCGGAGCGTTACTCCAAAGCAACCGAAGGTGCCTCAGCCGAACACAAAGAATCTTCTTAAGGAAATCAAGGTGTCCCAACAGAACTCCAAAGATGGACCCGTGCTTACACGTTTATAACGAACCTGCGACAGATCATCCCAAATTTTATTTTAAGAAACAATACAGGCTAGATGTACCGGGTGTTCAAAATTAAGCTTTATGGTTTTCTTAAAATGAGGCACTGGGAGGCACGTGAAAACCACCTCCGCAAATAAGTTATGTGGCCAGGGGGACACAAAGTGAGATGATAATTATCGCTAGTCAGCAGCCGAATTGACTAAAATTGAATAATTAACTTTTTATTGACTGCAGTAAGTCTGTATGTTTGTATTCAAAAGTTAGAGGCAGTCGTGTTTCTACACAGTTTCACTTGGAACAATCCTTCTAGCGTGTCTATGCTCCGAGATAACCAACTACAAATTTTAATTGTCGTTTGCATGATTATGCATGCAAGAAAGTGAGGATCGGCGCAAAGCTCCTCCCTGATGTGCCGCGGCTGTTGGGTGCGGCGCATCCTGACAACGCGGCGGAGGCATTGGCAAAGATAATAACTGTCCCCCTTCCCCTCACGGCTGGCGAAATAAAAAAAAAAATCGAAGAACCCATAACCGCTGTCGTAACACGCGACCGCGCAGCCTGTAAAGATGGCGGCAGCTGCCATGCCGAGATAATGGCGCGCGCGGAGAAGCCGGAGGGCAGTGCGCGTGCGTAATGGTGACTAGACGACCGGGCATGGTCCTTGCCTGGGCTACGCAAATAAAGTCACTGCTGATTTCCAAGTATTATAAGTTTTATTGAAATCAAAAGCAACAAACTGTACCATCAAGATCAGAAACCTTTTTAGCGATGCTAACGAATATTTCATGCTGCCGCTTTAAGTTTGGTGTTGTCATGCACAAATCTCATGACAACACTTCACCCATCAAAATGTCAATGCCCTAAAAATGTTCAAAATGCCCCCCTTCCACAGCAATGCAAAGCATAAACTGCTCTTGCGTCGACTCGATAACTCTGCGAAGTACGACAATTTAAATTTGGAGTCGGATATCTCGGAGCACGAACACGCTAGAATAATTCTTCCGACTGATACTGTGTAGACACACGACTGCCTCTAAGTTTTCAATACAAACATACCCACTTACTGCAGTCGACAAAAATAATTGTTCAATTTTAGGTAATTGGGCTGCTCACAGCGATAATTATCATCTCACTTTGTGCCCCCTGGCCACATAACTTATTTGCACAGGTGGTCTTCGCGTGCCTCCCAGTGCCTAATTTTAAGAAAAGCATCACCCTGTATTATCACCCTGTATTATCAGGCACAGCCGCCAAGCACATGGCTGTATTGGATAATGTCATTTTCCTATAAGCTCGGAGAAACCGATACCTGACTTCGCTATAGGGCTTCATCTTTCTGGGGTTTTACGTGCCAAAGCCAGTTCTGATTATGAGGCACGCCGTAGTGGAAGGCTCCGGATTAATTTTTGACCACCTGGGGTTCTTTAACGTGCACTACAACATAAGCACACGCGCGTTATTGCATTTCGCCTGCATCGAAATGCGGCCGCCGCGGCCGGGATTCGATCCCGCGATCTCGTGCTCAGCATCGCAACGCCTGAGCTGACTGAGCCACCACGGCGGGCTACAGGTGTTGCTCTAGCCGTATAAAAACGCGGGTTTATCGTGAGCAGAAACGGTGAATTTCGGTATAGGAGAGAGGCTACTATCATCATCATCATTGACAAAAGCTGACCCCCCCCCCCCCCCCCCCTCAGAAAAAACCTGGATCCGCCCCTGTATGCCACATCACCTACGTTGCTGCGTACCTCAACTGGTACCGGTCTGAGCAAAACAAGCTCGACACCCTCATACGAGGGGTCTACAAGCAAGCACTTGGCCTCCCGCATTACACCAGTACTGAACTCTTCAACCAACTAGGAGTTCACAACACCCTTGCCGAACTCATTGAAGCACAACAACGCTCTCAGCTTGAACAGCTCACCCTTACTGAAACGGGACGCTTTATTCTATCTACGCTTGGCTTTATTTACCATCAGCAACAGGGCCCCAAACAATCGATCCCGACTGACATCCGTAGCTGGATCCACACAGACCCTATTCCTAGAAATATGCACCCTGAATATAATAGGGCCCGGCGCCAAGCTCGGGTCGGAGCAATCATAAAAGCCCTTGCTCATGTACCTGGCGTTACATTTGTTGATGCAGCCCAATATTCCCATGGCACAAGATTTGTGGATGTCACCAGACGCGATGGAGTCCTACACCACGCCTCCAGCGTCACTATCCCCACTGCCGAAACGGCTGAAGAAGTGGCCATCGCCCTGGCCACTCTAGATCCCACCTGTCCCACCATCGTGTGTGACTCGCTCAGCCGTCACTAACTTCAGCAAAGGCCGTATTTCTCCTCAAGCTCTTCGTATCCTCCGCCAGGCACCACACTCTAAAGAAAGCATGATCTCCCTGACATGGATCCCGGCCCACGCGGGCACTGTCCACCCACACCTCCCCAACCTCAACGAGGTCACCCACTCCATTGCGCAGGACTAGTCAACCGCGCCGGAGACACTGGACACGAGTTGGACACCAGGGACAATCTGACTACTTATAACGATCTCGTTAAGGCATTTTACCTTAGTCGCCGAACCTTCCCCCACCTCACCCCAAGTTCAGCCGGGCGCAGGCTACCACCCTGCGTCTGCTACAAACAAATACGTACCCTTTACCCGCCCGCCTCCACCTTATGTTCCCTGAAGTTTACAATACCCCCAACTGCCGGTGCTGTGGCACTCACCCGCGGGTGAGTGCCACAGCACCGGCACTCCCACAGCATATGCGGAAGCGTAGCCGCGGCTACGCTTCCGCATATGCTGTGGGAGTGCCCAGCACAGTACACACACATTAACACCATCTCGTCGAGGTTGCGTGAGGCTCTGCGGAGCTCCGCCCTCGACGACCAAACCTGGGTGACCCAGCACGCCCGTGAGGCGGCGGCGAGGCAAGCCCTCGACGTCCCCTCATGGGAGGCTTAGGCCCGGCCATCTTAAAGTGCTGGTTCCGCAATAAAAGTTTATTCCTCCTCCTGCTCCAAACCGCTCCAAAACGCGATTCTACTTGCTCCAAAATGCCTTCGGGCAGCCCCACCCCTGGAAGCGCAGTCACCTTTTTCTCAAACGCTCTTTTCAACAAAGGCCTGCTCCCCACTCTTTTCTGGACGCTTTATTTCGTAATGTAGCGGATTCCCATACGCAGCCAATAGCCGACATCAATCAAGAAGGGTGTTTGGATAAGTGCGCTTCTTCCTACTGTTACTGTCTATATTGACGCAGTTTAATACAGAAGATGAGGTAAGCGAAAATATGCTTTGGAATTTCGATAACAATTACGTACTTCCAGAAGAAGCCGGCTATCGGCTGCTCAGGCTCGGCCGCGGCCGCCCGCGTAGGAATTAAACTTTGGCCACTCTGCTTATCGGTGTCGAAGCCGTCGGGTCTCGCTAATTTCTACTAGTTTTGAACGCTCAACTAGCCTCGGAGCACGCTAAACTTAAGGTCAGACCACACGCACGCTTGCCAGCGCGCGCTCACTCTGGCCGCTCCTGGTTGGACGCCTTGGCAGACTTCGCTTCGTAATGATCGAACTGTTGATAGCGCTTCAAAATGCGCAAGTTTGATGTGGATACTATCCGTCGGTCAAGTTGGTGTAGGACAAGGCCGGTCCGCACCACGTAGCACAGCCAGACAGGTGCATACGAGCGCGAGCGCGCACTCTAGCCCTGTCGTGCACAAAGCAAACGCTGCCGTTGCATGTAGCTTGCGGTCTGCTACGTAGCGTAGATACCGCGGCCGCCGCGGGGTGCCGCGACGAGTCCACTGGCTGAGCGCACTATTGCTCGCTGAGGTCAACGGCGTTTGGCTACGTTAATCAGAAATAGTGGCGTCTACGTGAACATCCAAAATTAAATTTGAACTGCACGCGCCACGGTGACGTTCGGTAGACGGAGCGTTGTGGACATGTCCCGCTCCGCCGTATCCTTCGCAGAGCAAGGCATTGAAGAAGGAGCGGAAACACCGCGAAGGGTGTGTTTGATTGCCAATTAATAACTCCGCTTCTGTTGAACGCATTGAAGTACTTTTTGCGGCAAAGTGTTTCTGAAATAGCCTAATTTGACTTCAAATTTATTTCTCCACTTCGTTAAACAGTGGTTCAGGGCCCCTTCAAGAGTGCAGGTGGTCAAAATTAATCCGGGGTCCCCCACAACAACGTGCTCCATAATCGTGGTTCTGGCACATAAAACCCGAGAATTTAAACTGCCCGTCCTATTCGCGCTTCCTACGGCGATTCACGCTCGGCCGTCAAAGCCTTTCAGAAAGGCGCAGTTGCAAGACAAGCACTACAAATAATCAATACATCTGCACCGCTGCAGCATCACAACATCTGCTGGTTCCCGGCACACCTCGGAGAGATCGAGGACGTCCCTCCCGATCTCAATGAGAAGGAGCGCGCGAGACCTAACCCTCCGCGACGCCACCTATTCTGGTCGTGACCATGCCCGCGAGAATTGGCACCCTCCCTCCACATACAACGAGACCAGAAAGCACTTTTATCTAGACCGCAGAATATACAGCACACCTCACACTAAGCTCACCAGGCCTCAAGCCCTCAGCTTCTCTCAGCGCAATTTCGACGGAAAAATCGCAGCGATTGCTGCGACGTTGCGACGCTGCGACCAACCGGTTGGTCGCAGCCGAAAATCGCAGAATCGGCCCTGCGACTGCGATTTTCGTCGCATGCGACGAAAATCGCACTTCCGGTGCGATAATCGCAGTGCAAAATCGCACCATGTGAAACGGCCTTCAGAATGCTTCAAGCCGCTGAGCACGAGGTCGCGGGATCGAATCCCGGCCACGGCGGCCGCATTTCGATGGGGGCGAAATGCGAAAACACCCGTGTACTTAGATTTAGGTGCACGTTAAAGAACCCCAGGTGGTCAAAATTACCGGAGTCCCCCACTACGGCGTGCCTCATAATCAGAACTGGTTTTGGCACGTAAAACCCCATAATTTAATTTTTAGAATGCTTCAAGCCAACACGTACCCCACGCAGAACAGACTACATCACTACATGCCTGAGCTATACACAACATCATATTGCAAAAATTGCCTTAGCACACTGGACGTCAGGCCCGTAGCCAGGGGGGGGGGGGGGGGGGGGGGCAAAAAAAAAAGAAAAAAAAATTTGATCTTTACCGAAAAAAAAACATTACTGAAAAATAGGTGCTTTCCTCAAATAGTCACGGCCTTCAACAAGTGCACGCCCCCCCCCCCCCCCCCCCCGAAAAAGTTCCTGGCTACGGGCCTGCTAGACGTATACATCACTTGTCTGGCCGTGTGGTCGGACCCACGCAAATAAGAATCAAGACTCCACGTGGCTACAAGAAGCACTATGCAGCATGGGTCTGGCAGAACAACTCTGGCCCGTCCAACTTCGAACTCCCGGTCCCAACGTGGGAGTAGCCCGTTCTATGGGGCGCACTTGCGCCCAGTAGCCCACAGGACCAATTTAGGAAGCATTGACAGGACCTTTCAATAAAGTTATTCCATCCATCCATCCATCTTTAACGCAGATCTGCGCTCGCTACTTTCCTGTCAAAAATGTTATGTCTCGCTGACAATGCACGTGTCGTTCGTGAACTGAAAATACCGGGAACGCATGCAGCAGCGTTAAATAAAGGAAAGGCACGCAAGAGATGACTATTACTGTTTGAGGACAAGACAAGCCCGAAAGGGTGCAAACTATTTTGTGTGCGTCGTTCTCCTCGTCGCCGCTGACGCCACGAACTAGTTTTGACAGAGAAGCTGTTAGCCTCTATAACATAAAAATAGTTGGTCCACAAAAATGTAAGCCCATCCCGGAGACAGTGCAAAGAAGCGGGAAGCGCACAGTGTGCTGCTTCTCCAAGAGGCATCACATGACGTCATCAGGTGACTTCATTTGACGAAGACATCGCGTGACGTGATGTCATCAGGCGATATCGTCACGTGACGATGCCGTTTTTTTCTCGTATATTCGAATTGCAGTCCGAAGCTATCATGTATTCAGCTTGTTGTAAGTCATACCTTACGAATTTTCTGACTCAATTTACTTTGAGAAATTCAGTTAATAACGCACTTGCGCTTGGCCCTAGAGGAATGAGCATGTATGCTGCACTTCCGCACACGTACGTCGCTTGTGGTGGTGGTGTTTGTCTAACGTCGACAACAGCTTCGCTGTACAGCCTCCCGCATTAGCTATATTGCGCGAGCGTCAATCACGCGTCATTTTAGCGCCTTTAAGCGGCGATAATCAGCGAGACCGGAGTACTCTCAAGTGCACTTAGCAATCTCCTGTGCAAGAGTCGTCTAATGCGATGTTCCCTTCAGGACGACGTACGACCATATTACAGTGCTCTCGCGCGATATAGCTAAAAATGCCGGAGGCTGTACATCCACTTTCACAGGGTGGAATGGAGGCGGATAATTTTTGTTTTTCTGTCGCTCGGGCCGTCGCCGCAGACGACATGTATGTCTGCTTTCGTCGCGAAGCTGTAAGGTGATGTTTGTTGGCCCACAAAGCTGCCTTTTTAAACTTTTTTTATGACCCGCCGCGGTAGCTTAATGGCTATGGCGTTGTGCTGCTGAGCACGCGGTCGCGGTTTCGATCCCGGCGGCCGCAATTCGATGGGGGCGAAATGCAAGAACGCTCGCACGTTAATGAACCCCAGGCGGCTAAAACTGATCAGGAGTCCCCCAATTAATAAGGAGGCCCTGCAATCGGATCGTGGTTTTGGCACCGTAGAATCCGGGAATTTAATTTTTAAACATTATATGAGCATGCATGACCGCGTATGCTCCGAAGACAGCAGACTTTGCGAACAAACGACTTAATTGTTTCGAATTATCCCGTGTGCTTCTTATAAAGCATTCTTTTTAATGTGCACTCTAATTATAAACTTTCTAATGAAATTTGTTTGGTATTAATGGTGAGTGGACTCTACATTATTCGCAACTATTCGACGACGACCCAATTGTCGCCAGTCTTTTCGTACAACCAAGTTGCATTTTTTTTTTAGTCCTACTATGTCGCGCATATTACATAGGAAAGGTGCAGCAGACTCCTCGTTTGCACGGCTACAAATACAGGTACTGTGAACGGTTAGGTCCAACCAACAGAACTAGAAGCACTACCAAAAACGAAACGGCCTTTATGCAGGGTGTTTCAGCGAACACTTTCAAAATTTTTAAAAATTGCCTGTGGCAGATAGCACAATTCTAGTCCATGCGCTGGCCTACTCGAAGGAGGTGGTCATTACTTACACAAAAAGTTAAATGCATAACCGACTAATTAACAATGACTAAGTTATAATTAATTAGCTTATGGCACATATTGCAATTTACAAATTCTAGCAGGTGAGACTGCAAGGAATATCCACTTGAAAATAATTGTGTGGACGACACCATTTACGAGATTTGCGCCGTCAAACTTGCGGTAAAAATGCATTGGAGTTCCAGTTACTGTCTTAACAAAACGTCGTTTTATGCATTGAAGCACAGAACTGGCACGCGCCAATGCATTTCTCCGCAAAGTTCGGGAATTAATATCTCGAAACTGGTGTCATCATGAGAATTCGTTTCAAAGTTGATCCACCTTGAAAGCTCCCCGTCTAGAATTTGTGTGTTCCCCTTTTGTCTTTCGTCTTTTCGCGCTGTTCCCCTGTCGAGTATGTACCGACTAGCCCAAGCCTCTACAGTGTTGTGATAAGGTGATTAGTTAATAACTGAATTAGTGAATGTTTGTTAAATAGTCGATTATTGTGACGGAGCGGCATAGTTTCGAGTCGGCGACACGCCGATTAACGGGCGTCAAAAACGTCGTGGTCCCACGGTGCGGCCTATAGTTTCGAGATATCGACACGCCGATTAACGGACCCAAGTGTGTGCGTGTGCATCCGTGTGGTGCAGTGCGGGGGCGCGACCTTGGACAGCGAGGGGGAAATCTACCGTTCCCTCGCCCCTGATTAAAAGGGCCGAGGGAACCTGCAGTTCCCCGACATAGGGAACTAGGGAAAGGAGATGCTATTTAAGCGCAGGTTTTAGGCCCTGCTAATGAATCTAGAAGCTGAGCCTGTAATCTGCTGAGAAGCAGTCGGGGGTTAGTGCCGTCCAATATCGACTGGGCCGCCTACTCGCGTCGTAACTCCGAGTAACTCGTTGACGTGCGAGACGACAAACCAACGTCTGCAACGAAGCTCGCTGTATTTCGCCTCAAATTAGCTCAACCTGCTTGAGGGAAGTTGTCGGATCTAGACTCCCGGGAAACCCAGCCCAGCAATCGCATCCACCTCAACAAGATCGGCTCGCCAGCATTCTTCGGGAAAGCTCTGCGCGCCGACTTCACGGTTTATGGACTTGCTGCTGCTGCCCGACCATGTGTATGACATAATTTTTTAAACTTTGTTTTCTTTGAACTTTATTTTAGTGAAGTGCTGTTAAGTGTTATTCTTGTATATTTGATCCGCGCCCTGGTTCATATGTATATGCATTGTTAATTGCTCGTCACATTTCTTTGTCATCATTGAGATATATTAAGTTCAGGCGTGTTAGTTTGTCTTGCGTCTTTTTTATTATTTTATTTTATTAATTTGTGTATATTTATCAGCCGATAAATATCTTGTTTTTTTGTTTACTCCCGACTCTGACTCTTTCACTGTGTTCGCTTGAGTACGGAACGACCAACCGGCTTGTATACCCCGTCGATTGACTTCGCACCGACGGCGAACGGGTGACGGCCGTGACAATTATGCATTTCAATCTTTTGTGCATGTCTACCTATTCGAGTACGCCAGCTCATGGACTATAATTGTGCTATCTACCACAGGCAACTTTTAAAACATTTGGAAGTGTTCGCTGAAACAACCAGTATGTTTGTGGCAGTGCAACAGAAGACAATAGAATTTACAACCGAGCCATCACGCATTATACAACGGTATATTGATTGTTGTTCAGTAGGGGAAAAAAGCAACTTAAAAGACGGGACATTTCGCCGCCCCGACTGGGTTAAGGGAACTCGGACTAAAGGTGCATCGCCTGCGGTAGATCGAAAAGTCCTCCAGCGCATAAAAAGCAAAGGGGGAGAGGAAAGCGAGACGTATGGCGTTCGCTCTCCTCAATAGTGCTTGCTAAAAATAGGCGCGCGAGGACGCCGTGACGCAAAGGCTTGATGCGTTGCGCGTGAACAGTGGCGTATCAGACTATTCAAGATGATGCGCTTGGAAATGCCATGTCGCATTAATGTAAATCCCGCTACATTGACACTCCGGATTCCAAAGCTTGTGCGCGCGTGCATGAAATAGATATGCTGCTAGTTTTATCCTTCCCTTAGTGCGAACAATGTTGCTTAATTGTTTGTGGCAGCAGAGCCGTTCCGCCTGCTCGGTTAATTGCGTGGAGGTATAATCGTGTTTACCTTCATTTAATTTTTATTCAAACATTCGGATTTTCACGACAAATAAGAAGAATCGGTTAGACCGTTAGCTTATCAATAAATGGAACTAACTTATGGCATATATGCCGAAGTCGCGGAAGCACAAATTCAACAGCCAGTGCTCAAGGTTTGTCCGTAGAGTACTGGGTGAGTTGGTAATTTAAGGCGATAATCAGTACGTGGAAGACAAGGACAAGAGCAGCAGACAAACACTACGCGCTGACTGCAGGAAATCAACGGCGCGTCTGAATTTCCTTCATTTAATTTGACTGCCGCGCTGTGCCAATTATCGCCATGACTAATACACCCTGCAGTTCAAATACGGGATGATCATTTTTAAGTTTTGTGGAATTTTTAAAAGTCGCTTGTGGCAGATAGCATAATTCTTGTCCTTGAGCTGTATTATTCAAAGAGGCGGACATTAATAGCACGATAAATCGAAACACATACTCAACTAATTAACAATTCACTAATTCAGCTCTTAATTACTTTACGGCACGTATTGAAATTTACGAATTGTAGCCAGTGAGCTCGCAAGACGTATCCACTTAAAATGAATTTCTAGGATGACAGCAGTTTCGAGATATTTCCCAAAGTGCAGGACGATATACATGGGCGTTCCAGTTACTTTTGTGCTTCAATTCAAAAAGGGCGTTTTGTTACATAAGTGGAACAACAGTGCTTTCTTACGGCGAGTTTGATAGCGCATATCTCGAAACTGGCGTCATTCTGGAAATTTATTCCAAGTGGAACTCCCATGTATTCAGCATTTTGCGTAGATGTATTATCTCACTGCGGCGACAGAAGGTGAAGATGCATCACTAATCAGCAAAACATAAAACTTCAATTGTTGCTACAGCTATAAAACTAGTTTGTGGGATTCTCCTAACACTACTCGCTAGGAAAGGTGGCCCTTGCAACGAAACTGGCCGTCACGCGGGGTTTTTCATCATATGCGAACGTTCGCAATAGGCGGACTTCTCGAAATGATGCGGAAGATATATCCGCATCATTTAGAATAGTCACACACACACACACACACACACATATATATATATATATATATATATATATATATATATATTTAATACGACGATGAGCATATCAGGAATACAAGTTTTGTCTTCCCAACGCTGACTCGAAAACGGTGGTAGAAAGATTCTTGCAAGTAGCTGTTCATGTACGGGGATTCGGTACTTCAGGGGTGTAACATAGGTGATTGATACGTGCCTAGAGCAAAGTAGTTTACAGTGACGTGATCCCCATTCATATTGTCACAGTATGTAATGTGAAAAGGACATGGTTGGTGCCCTGGGAGACGACGAAGATTCTGGTTTTCGCTACTCTACGCGGCCATTAAAACCCATCTGTGAATACTAGTACGCTTCTTCCTTCCCGTAACATTATTGGTGGAGGTGCGGGGTAGTCACTTGCGCAAGACGGAGCTCCGCAGCGGACGTAACATGGCCGCCATGTCATCCGAAGGGGAGTCTTCAACCGCAGCCCCATCGACGCCACCGACGGTCAACCTATCCCAGCCCCGCGACCCTGGCTTTCTGGGATTGACAACATTGACGTCGATGAATGATTGGTAAATTACGAACGGGTCTGCGCACACAACAGGTGGGATAACACGCTTATGCTGACCAACATAATATACTACCTAAATAAATAAAAAAAAAACGGCACGGGTCTGGTTCGAGACTGCAGCGCTGTAGTCACTTTCTTGATAATGGGTAATAAATAATATAGAGACTTTAGAAGGGCTGCAAAGTCAAGCGAGTGTGCAATACGTCGTCAGGCGGCACGGGTTACGATACGGCGCCTGCACACACGTGCGTCAGATACATGTGCGACCAAGTAGCTCAAGAAATGCGGTTATTCATCGCTGTAAACTTGTCTCCACGAGAAATAGGCAGCCTTATCCAGGCTTATGTATCGTAGTGCCGCTTGACTTTTAGCATTACAATAAAAATTAATTCCCGATTAACCCCAGATCTGCAAGCATCAGTGCATCTATATCGTTTAAGGCTCATTCACATTAGACCGACACACCGATTTTGGTCGGCCGACTGTTGGCGACAGCAGTTTACAGGACGGTAAACGCTGTGGCCAACGGCTTAAAGGAAGAAAAACGCTGTCGCCATCAGTCGGCAGACCAAAATCGGCGTAGTGTCGGTCTAGAGCAAATGAGCCTTTAGCCGATATCCACATTTCCAAGACTTCCCGGCCGAGTGGTTTAACAAAGTTTTGCGCGGCGTTTGTTTTGACATAGGATTTATCGAAAGTATACATGGCTTGCACCGACGTCTCGCTAGGTATCTTGGGATAGCAGCTTTCCCTGTTGGTGTCGCGGTACTAGCAGTACCCCAACCGCTGTTCCACTCTGCAGTTGATTGTCGGTGCGGTCGAGGTTTGCGTGCCCCCTTTCGCCACGATGGTTATGTGTGCTGTTGTTCGCTGCTCCTTAGCGGCAGCTAAGGAAAGGCGAAGTCGACGAACACGAACATATCATAACTAAGAACAAAATCAAGCCATTCACTATAATGTCAACTACACGGATATGTCATCTACGAAATGTTTCTGAAATGGAAGATCTGTAACATTGCCAGCAGTGATCCTGCATAAAATGATACTCTTGTCCGCTTGTACGCTTTCTGCGTGCACTGGACAAATGTCAAAGCGGCGCACTCACTCAACTGTAACTTACAAAACCTCCAAGACGCCGACTGCGAAACACATCATGGCGACCAGTGTCGTCACGCGCAGTGGTATACTAGTTAGTTTTGTTCGCTACCCCAGATATACCCAACAGGGCAAATTATCGCATTTTTCAACAGTTTTGAATACCACGGGTTAATTTGAATGACATGCATAAGGCTAATTTTTCGTGGTCGTGTAGCAGTACTAGCTCTTCTCTTGATTCAGGAGTGCCTACGCTAGCAATAACAATCGAAAACTACTGTGCTGTGCTTCTTGGTCAGGCGGGGCAAATGCGCCTATTTCCTACCATCGGGTGTTTCTATACGGGCCACATGCAGTGCAGATCGTGTAGCGAACGGACAGATGCGCTCCGGGGTCCTTTTTCCAAGACCACAAATCAAAAACAACGCTCCTTACCATAACGCCGACCTGCAGGCCGAACATGGAGTCAAGGCGATGACAACGCTGCATGCACGAGGCGCACCGCCGCGAACATTGAGCTAGAATATGCAGCGTCAAACTCAGTGGAACACTGTTGAGAGGCAAACGGGCGCGACGTTGAACGACACATGACGCGAAGCAGGCAATGGCGTCGGACTTCTCTTTGGTCAATCTTCTCGACGTTTTCGATATCCCTACGTAGTCGCCAAGGAAGTCCCCAGTATAATCTTGTTTGTCCCCTTTCGCTCTAGATACCGTGGAAGTAATGAATACTTTCACCAAAAAGTTGTAAATCATACGGCGCGCTTATTTAAGGCATAAAGGAAGTTTCTTTATTCCAAAAAACCGCTTGCGAGGAGCCATGCGGCGCAATTATATCAGACCACTGTGGACTGTGGTGCGCCCTTGTCCCCAACTTAGCGAAATTCTCGACTTATTTTTTTTTCCCTCAGGAAAGTTTACTACTCCTAGGTATCGACGACAGCTGCGTAGATTAATTTTGCTCGAGTCCGACAAAAAAAGAAATTGGGGAATGCAGCCTTCCGATTCACGAAATCGACGCATGACGTTACGCACAGAACTAACGCATCGAATAGCCTGCTGTATTTTGTTCAGTGCCTGCCCATCTGCATGTCGGTGCGACTTGGCAGGCATGGCGGCCGAGCTTCTTGGCTTTTTTCTTTGTTCTTCTTTTTACTGAGATATTAATTTATAGGCTAGCTGTTAAAACACCAAGTTCCGATTCCAAAAAAAAAAAGGAAAAAAAAAGAAAAAGAAAACACCCGCACACGAGCATTGCTTATGCCGCAGTTGCAGTGCAGTCAATGGCGAGTACTCTCCCCTTCCCCCCCCCCCCCTTTTTTTTTTATTCCCATACATGCCACACTTTAACGCTGATGATAAATCTTGAGCAGGCAGTCCTCCCCCCCACCCTCCCCCCCCAAACATGACCATGGTTGGTTGCAGTGTTGTGGTTCTGTAAATGACTTAAACCCTTACCACATGGTTTATCATATATGGTTCACATACTTCTCCAAACCTAATAGAATAAATAAAAACTTATTTACTCTGAATCCATATATAATGTCTAGTGATGGCAACTAGATATTGGGGTAATGTTTGAGTTATATTTTTCTTTACGAGTGTATGGCAGCTGCTCATCACACAACATGCAAAAAGTACACAAGTACCGAATTTTCCCCCAGCAATTTTTACACCTGAAATCAGTACAAAAAAAAAAAAAAAAATACCAGGGTATTTGACTGCTGTTTCTCATGCCTACTGTGAATCGGGATTAACACAGCAAGCTGGGCGAGTTGGTAACTGAACATGTTCTTAGGGGTGGGCAGCGCTACCCGGACGAACAACGGAAGAGCTCGTATCGTCTCTTCCGTTGTCGTTCGTCCGGGTCCGGGTAGCGCTGCCCAACCCTAAGAACATGAATCGGGGTTTGCACACCTCCTTGATACCCTTGAAAGCCCGTGAATAAAAAAAAAGAGAGAGAGAGAGAGAGAGAGAGAGATAGATTCAAGGGCTCTTGGAACTCCGAAATAAATGTGCTCCTTGAAAACTGGGGCTGGGGGATACCTATGAACATTCAAAATAACAAGCTCAGCATCGGGAGTATGCCATGGACACTGTCTATCGAGAAACGATCCTAGATATTTTCTTTTCTGAGTTGCCAAGTGATGCAATGTAGCGTGTGTACACAGCCACCAATGGCAAGCTTGTTTAAATTACTATTGTCTTCGTGGAGCTAGACGATGCCAGATTAAGCGACCAAGCCATACTATTTTTGTTGTTTTGCTAGTTGTTCCACGCCACAGTCATCATGGCTCCAGGTGCTTGAAATGCCTGGCAGAAAGCAAGTTTCAGCCATTTGCCTGTAATGCAGTGACTATCTTTGGCTGAAGCCGAGAGAGAGAGAGATAAGTTTAATGATGCGAAATGCAGAGAGGTCGGCCTGAGGTAAATTCCTCTAGCCAGCTACTCTACGTTGGGGGAAGGGGAAGAGGGAAAGAAAGAGGGAAGAAAAAGGCGCATGATGGGTGACGATGATGAGAGAAGGAGGATATGAAACATATGGCAAGCACTTTGGCATGCTCAAAGCCTACAGTCCAGGCCCGTACTTTTTAAAAAGTTCAGTAGCGCCTGCATGGCCTTGAAACTTGATTGAGTGTCTGGCCAAGGGCCTAAAATAACGTCCTCCGACAACGGTGGGCTGTCGAGACGCGTAAGGTCATTATTCAACCTTTGACGCTCTTGCACGTACCTAGGGCAGTCACAAAGCACATGACCTATAGTCTCTTTGACATTGCACAATTCACAGTCTGGAGACTCGGTGCGTCGCATGAGGTGTACGTATCCGCGCGTAAACGCTACCCCCAGCCTTAGTCTGTGCAGAAGACTGGCACAGCTGCGTTGAATTTTCGGTGGGCTGAAGCCGAACATTACTAACCATCATGCTAGAAGGCGATCGACATAATTACAATGGGGAAGCCAAATTTGAAAAGCCACCTAAAGAGCCACCTAACTCAGCAGCTGCTTAGCTGCAAGACACTGCAGCCCCCTAAGCAGGAGATTTCATTTTTTTTCAGAGCATGTGTATGAATAAGGTTTGTTTCCCCCACCTTAAATGAATGAATGAATAAACTTTATTGTACGAAGAGTGGTTGGTGTGGTTATAGTTTGGCCTTTGGCATCCTTGAAATCCTGGAATTGTCCTCGAACTTCGAGTCGAATGTGCTGTACGAACCCTGTGAGATGTGTTGAATGAGAAAGACATTCGGGTGGTTTTGTGGGGCAAGCATAGTTATGGATGTTGTGTAGGAGAGCAAATCTCGAGATTTCTGTTTTCGCGAGGTTTTGTTTTCGGACTTTGTTTTCGTACTTGGGGTAAAAAATTACATTTTTACAGGCTATGCTGTTTTTTAGCACTATTATTATCATGAACATGTTATAAAATAAAAATGACAGCAGTGCTTGCGATAAGTATAGTGTGGGGCCTGCCGCATTCCAAGAACTAATAACACCAGCAGCAAAGAACACTCTCAACATGAAGAATGCGGCATTCTTTTGGCTTGCATCAAACTCCTAAAAAATATGTGAAGCAAAAATATTTACAGAAAGGAAGTGCTCTGAAGGTTTCAGTCTAGATAGTGAGACTATCAATTAGTCAACTAAGGATGAATTCATCAAATTTGAAAGAAACTTTTACTAGCTGCAACAAATGTGCTTCATATTTTACAGTAAAGTTTCAAATTCTTTAGATTGTTGATATTTTTGCAGGTTTCCTGCAATTCAGATGCCTTTCTGTATGGGCACAAAATATACCCTTAAATGCTGCAGTATCAGAGGTAATCATTTTCAAGTTCTACAAAATTTTTCTAAATCGCCTGTTGCAGTTAACATAATTCTAGTCCTTCAGCTGGATTATTTAGAGATTATTTTACTTACACAAGAAACCAAAACACATATTCAAATAATGAAAAAAATTGACAAATTAACTTTTTGAAAGGGTGAAAAAAAAAAGGGGGGGGGGGGAGAATTGTCATCCACTTGAATGTAGCACAAAGCTACAAAGGAAACTTGGAAAGAAGGCTTCGCAGTTGAGAAAAAATTCATCCTGGTTCGAGATGGTCTCAACTGCAAAGCATTCTTTCCGAGAAACCCGTACGAATTTCCTTTATAACTTTGTGGTACATTCGGGTGGATGACAATTTTTTCGCTTTTATGATACTTCCTCCACCTTGCGGGATTCCACAAAGCTGATTTGCCAAGTAAGTTCTAAATCATTTACTTTACGGTACATATTGCCATTCAAAAATGGTAGCCATTGAGTTTTCAAGGCGATGTATCCAATTGGAATGAATTTCCAGAATTACACTTCTTTGGAGATATGCTCCATCAAACTCACCATAAAAATGCCACTGTTGTTCCATTTTAACAAAATGCTCTTTTATGCGTTGAAGCACAAAAGTAACTGGAACATCTATGTGTATTTCATCCCACACTTTGGAAAATATCTCGAAACTGGTGTCACCCTAGAAATTCATTTTTAGTGGATACGTCTTGCAAATTCACCGGCTGCAATTCATAAATTGCAATATGTGCCGTAAAGTAATTAAGAAGTCAGTTAGTGAATTTCTAGTAATTAGACAACTATGTGTTTCGACTTCTCGTGCTAGTAATGTCCGCCTCTTCGAATAATCCAGCTAAAGGACAAAGATTATGCTATCTGCCGTAGGTGATCTTTAGAAGTTCCGTAAAACTTAAAATGATCATCCCATACATGATATGCAACTATTTTTGCTCACAAAATCGCAACCATGCATTTTATAAAATCATCCCATACATGATATGCAACTATTTTTGCTCACAAAATCACAACCATGCATTTTATAAAATCATCCCATACATGATATGCAACTATTTTTGCTCACAAAATCACAACCATGCATTTTATAAAATCATCCCATACATGATATGCAACTATTTTTGCTCACAAAATCACAACCATGCATTTTATAAAATTTCGGTTTGTTTAGACATATGCCTAGGCATACGCTTGTATAAATTAAAAAAAAGAAATATTCATGCTGCAATAGGTTTTCATGAATTTCATGGAGTCTGCAAACAACTTGGGCCTGCAATCTTCATCATATCCCATCACTTTCCTCAATTCAATGTCAGTGAATCATTCAAATTATTTGATTAGGCTAAGAATGAGATACAGCAAGCTGCCAAATAAAGTAATCTCTACAGCATTTTGGGTGCATTATCATGTGCCAAATTTTGCACATACAAGTTCTGCAATTGCTACGATGCTGAGCAAACAAGCCAAGAATTTCGAAATGGAATAATGATCGTGTGGCTCACACTTTGGTCTGTTTACACCTCAGATAATGCTGCCTAATGTTTTAATGCGAAAGCATTATATGCCCCATGGAGCGGAAAATCCGGCGAGTGTCCGGCGTTAGCATCCGATGGTACCAAAGTGCACATGACCAAGTGATGGCATTGCGTTCCTGTCGCTGGACCTGCTGCGACTCGCACTGCAAAATCCCACGGTGAACAGTCATGGCGTCGGACGGACACTGTGGCACACACCCAAAAAATTGACTTTGCCTAATTCAAAAATTGAGTTGACCCACAAAAACTGACCTGGCCCACTCCCACAATTGACTTGGCCCAATTCGAGCACATGACCATGTGATCACGTCATGTAACATAGTCTCGTGACCAAGTAAGAACCTTATCACATGACCAAGTGATGACATCATGGACTTCGAAATAGTATGGACGTCGATATAGTCAACACGGCCAGAATGCTTTTGCATTCAGTGCACGTAAGGAGACTCAAATGCCTCTGTAACTTTGTTTTTTGTTCCTTTCAACCAGTACCTTTTATTTTCTTGTTCTTTTCCTTCCAAGGAAACAGCACGATATTCATGCATGCCTGCCATGTAGCAAAAGTCTGCTCCTGAGGCTTAAGTACCAAGATGTAAAATTTAGCAGGGTTTTGGCAGAAAGCTCTTACCTTTTCAAATATGAGTACAGAAATACAGAAAGTGACATAACATTTGCATCTTGACGATTCTCCCAGATAAACACAATTTTGCATAATCAGTGCACACACCTGTTCAACTATGCTTACCAAATCAAACGTTTCTCATGGCATGGCTTGTCTTTCCTTGCGCCTTTGAATACTGCAACTAAGATGCAAGACGCACAATAGTCTGCACACTCGCAAAAGCGTGCAAAAAGCACATTTTTTGACAATTTCCTGTGAAGAAATTGAAATTAGTGCTGTTTAGATGGTATTGGCAAACTGTCAACCCCCCCCCCCCCCCCCCCCGGCAGAGATCCTGAGTGCGCTACTGAAAGGCATGTTATGTTTGTGAGGAGAGTTTCAAGACAAAAAAATGTGTGCAATTTGTAGAAGGCATCCACTGTCAGTAAAATGTCTTGAGGACATAGATCCCAAAGTATCAGCAGAAAAAAAGCTCACCAGTGTCATTCCTGTTTACATTGCAAGGCACAGAAGCATCTTCAAAGCCAAAAAATGCACTCACTGGCTCAGTACTTCCCAAGTAAATGTTTGACTCAATTATCACAAATATGAAACCATGCCATGGTCAGTTACATACAGCTGCAAGTTTGCTTATAAGGGCACTATCTTTGCACCATTTCTTCGAGTAAAGAACTTTTCCTTCGAATGTCTTGATGAAGATGAAACTGCGCACCAGTTGTTTATTTTTATGCTGTGATGTTTGAAATATCCTCCATGGATACTTTAGCTCATCGGTAACAACATATTTGCACATATTGCCATTTCTCATGTGTTGTAACTGGTAGCAACAAAATTATTGAGCAATTGGCACATTGTATTACTAGCCCTGACAAAGACAAGATTTCTTGACGAAATGTTGCCTCTAGCGACATCCCTTGTCTGAACACTGTTGATCATTGTTTCCGACTGTAATTTGCATTTTGATTAACAGTTCTGCTGTCATTAAAAAAAAAAAAAAAGAGTGCAGATGCCTATGAGCATGGACACAGCAAGAGGGCTGATGCCCCTTCCAGAAGGTACCTAGGAGATCTTTTTTGGTTATCAGCTGTCACTCTATAAAACATATTGTGAATAAGCACTATTTAGTAAACAGTGAGCGAAACAAGCAAATACACAGGATTTAGAAAGGAACATTTACTCTCCACAGTGCAGGAAATACTACTTTCATAAATAATTGTAAGTGTTGAAGTAACAGAAGCTCTCACATTGCAATAGCCTTTAATTCACAAACGTGAGGACAACTTCAGGCTGACGGGCATAGGTAACCTCTCACACTTCAGGCAAGACAAAACCGAAAGTTAGTGGCTGTGAATGTGTGTACACTGCCTGCTCCATGAAAAACTGTGGTTATGGAATGGGAGGGTTTTACAGTATCACTCACATAAATCTACATGGGCTAATGAACTGGAAAAAGATATAGCTGTGCCTCATGACAAATGAAAACATGGTAGACTCCACACATGCTAGTCAGAGATGAACTTGACCTGCTGTGCGTAGCTGTGCTGGTTTGGTTAAAGCCAAACTCCATGTGGAAATACAGG
Organism: Dermacentor silvarum; assembly: GCF_013339745.2. Lineage (NCBI taxonomy): Eukaryota > Metazoa > Arthropoda > Arachnida > Ixodida > Ixodidae > Dermacentor > Dermacentor silvarum. The sequence continues at coordinate 30,265,120 of NC_051154.1, forward strand.
TGTTTGGTTATTAAAGCTTTGATTCAGAGCCAGTATTTTTTACTTTCTCTTTGAGCAATCCGATCACAATAATTTTCGACAATATCTGTTCAGTGGCCCAAACCATACAGTAGCAGTTGTAATGAGTCATCCCAGGTAAAGTTCATATTATTGGTACCAAAAATTTAAACAGATGCACATGATAGGCATCAAAGTGAGCGCATTTGGACTTTATATAGAACATGATGGCTAGAAGGCCTTGCTGCTAGGCTGCTCCGCTTTGGTGGCAGCTCTCATGTCGCACGGTGTGCAACTAGAGAGGTGCGCTCGCAAGCAGCCAGCCACATGTAATTCAACCAGTGGGCCATCTGCGTCTGCGGTAGTTTCCATTTAATGCCTTGGTATTCCTTTGCAGCAGCAGTGAAATTTCGTTATATTGAAATGGTGCATAAACACACTTCTTTATGTTGAGGTTCAACATGCATGATGTTTATGGACAAGATGTTATAAAGAGTTAAATACTTTGTTACATTGAAATTCAGTATACCAAGATGACAAAGTTTTCGAAGCAATGCAGAAACAAAATGGGTAATGCAAGCTTTGTTTTCAGTTTTGCAACGGAAGCCAATATGACGTGCTTTTTCCTTGTAATTTGTCATTTAGTGTTTTTGGCAATCTAGTCATGTAGAAGTTTTACCTTTCATGCTACATCCCGTGATGTTTTCCTTGATATATATAGCCCCTTTTACATATGGCAGACAAGCCCTTCAGAAACATTTCTTTTTCCTTTTTCACAACTCTTGACCTTTTTTTCGGCGACCATTTATTTAGCATTTTTGAAAAGCTAGTCATACAGCAGCCATTTTTTATTGGAGAGATTGCTTGTAACTTGGCTCTAAAGTTGTTGAGAGGCTGTTTGTGCAGTTTGATTAATGACAATTAGTGATCTTGTATTGAAAACTGATCTCTTGTCCCCGACAGCTGTCTTTTTTGCACTAATCAGTACAGGTGCAGTGCCTAAATTATACCAAAATAAATATTCCTGCTGCAAATATATGTGTCTGCATTTGACTGTTCAATATCCAATACTTACTATTCATATTCAAAAAAGTTCATATTTGCCCACCTCTATTATTTATACATTTCAATTAAACATAATTTCCCCTATGCTTTCTCTAGAATTAGGTTTGCCAGTTTTTATCGCAGTGCTGGCTGCCAGTTTGACCCCAACACCAGCATATAATTTGCCAGTTTTCCAGTTTTCTCTGTAAATTAGCACATTATATCCGGCACTGAAACACTCTCTGTGGTATTCATGCATGCCAGACAACTGAATCGTCATGTGTTCTTTTTCAATTTTTGAAGCAAAGCTTTATATGGCTAGGTGAAACAAAAAAGCGTCTGTTAGTCGCCTGTCCACAGAAAACTATCATCTTCAGCATCAGCTCAAGCGTCGTCTTCTTCCGCACCTGGCTCGTTGGTGCCCCTTGGGCTGCGCTTGTGCTCGTGCTCGGCATGCGCTCGTGCCACTGCTCCCGCATTCGTCGCCGTCGTCTTCTACAACTGGCTGCATTGCCGTTTATCATTCCAGCGTAGAATTGCACTTCTGTCGTAATGGGGAGGCCGCGTTTACGGGGGTATGAGCCATTGCTTCAGGGGGTATGAGCCATTCATTGTCTTACGTAAGTTGACGGATGAAACTTTGAAACAATTTAATTTCGAAGAATCGCAAGCGGCAGTGGCGGGCGAATGCTGCCAACCACGCCGCCGAGCAAACTCAAGACATCAAACGCAAGCAACGGCGGACTGCGTGCATCAGTGACGTCGTTCTTTCCGCCGCAGCCGAACGTGTGTGTAATCTCATTAAGAAACGCAAGGCGTAACCAATAATTGAAAAATACTTTAATGAACCGTTCGGATTAGGCCAGTGATAAACACTCGGGCCGCATGTTTCAGTTTCACTGGTTAACCATCGGTATGGAGTGCTTGGGTGGCGATTTTTTTTCACTATCACCTTGCGAGCCTTTGCTTCTTTTTTTTTTTTCTTTCTTCAAGCTTTCTTCTATAAGTCCAAACATATCCTCTGCTTCTTTCTAATATATGTTTTCTCCATGATCACCCACTGCCTGCAACTATTGCGTCAACTGGCACAACCAGTTTAGACCACACAAATGAAATGGAGGCACGCTGTTCATTTTCCTGCCCTCAAAGAACTCGGGACATCCCAAGACTATGTGATTGAGGAGTGTACCAAATTTGTACTCGGCATATTGCCACTTTAATTTGTTCTCGGGTTGTATTTTTGCTTATAATACTCTTCCCAATAATACGCCCCCTCCCTCACAGTGTCGGGCTTTTTTCTCTGCAAAAGTCTGGCTTCAGTGTCTGTTTGTTTCTTCACATGGTTGTTCATGTCACAAGGCAATGCAGTTTCAAATTAGCTGCGTCCACAGTACAGTAAAGTCTTGTTGATTCGGATTTCATGGGACTGCAAACAATGTCCGAATTAACCAAATGTCGAATTATCGAGGGTATGAAAAGAAACAAACAAATGCTTACTGCCAACACGTTTTTATTTACTGAATGATCTATTTTGCACAAAAGCAGTGTGGAAGCTGCAATTCTCATGTCGTGACCGATTAGCACTCGCAGTGGCGAAGACCCCGCATCTATCTTCACAGCACGGCCACAGCATGCAGCGTCATCTAGGACACGTTTCTCACTACTGTGCGCACATCCAAATGATTTTTTCACCAGTGAGCTGGTCGTCAACAGATCGTTTCTCCATTGCGATCTAGCTGGCGCACTTCATCCTCAACAGCTTACACCATTTTTGTGACATTGCATGCGTAGCCATTGCAGTTTTCGTTTTCATTCCAGACAAGTTGTTTTTTCATCCACTTTCATTTTCCTTTAGCTTATCATTTCTGCACTTCAATTATCAACTTACAAATACAATTTTCTCCTCTTTTGAATTGAAGCATTCGATTTAAGAATGTTTGTTCACAACTGGTACTCAGTGATGGTGTGGTTTAACATCTCAAAGTAACACAGCAGCGACGAGAGATGCCACAGTGGAAAAGGGCAGGGCTGTTCTTAAACTGCTTCGAAGCCCGTCGTGTTTCCCCTCCATCGTTAGTTCAGCAGACATTTCATGCTGCATAGAAGCTGGTTCTTTGTTGCTGCTTCCGCTCACATCAGTATTCGCAAATAGTAAATAAATTCCCCTTATGGTACGAATATGCAGGTATGCAAAACACAGACACAAGAAGAACCAGAAGGCTAGCACAAATGCTGACTATCAGCTGAAAGATCGCACAGTGGCCATCTCTGTGCGAGTTTCATTTGTCAGTCGGCGTTTGTGTTGTGCTTCTCGTTCTTTCACGTTTCGCACACCTGCATTTTCGTACCATGAATTCCTATTACTTTGCTCAGCTTTCTGTCGTTCATAAATTCCTTTGTCAAAGCGTGGGCAGACCGGCCGCACTGGCGTGCATGCTGCCCTGCCAAGACAGAGCACAGAGACATGTGCCCCACCTGCTCTCAGAAGTTTACCTTCCAAGTTTTGAATGTTTAGATTACCTCTCCATAGATGGCGCAATGAGTACGCAATATTTTTTTTGTTTTTTTGTTTGCATGAACTACTTAGGGCAAGGCAGGGAGTGTGCTGAAAACACACAATGAGTATACTTGGGAGGAGCAGTGTTTGGGTCCCCGAGTTATCTCAAGAGTGGCAGTGTAAAGGTTAATGAGCAGTCGTACACAAGCATCTTGGCACACCTTCAGAATTCTGCTGCGGCAACTGAGAATCGAGTCGGTGACCTCATGTTAAGCAGCAGATCATCATGGCCTCTGGGCCACCACAGTCTGTACCATGTAAAGAGGAGTTGGGACAAGTGTGATTATCTGTAGTTAAACCACAGTGCCAATACGACAGTGTGACGTTGCAGATTTCAAATTATTTTCTCTTAATTGGACCAGAGAGAAATCCTGAGCTAGGAAGGTTGAGTTTTTTTGTTTGACTTACAATTACCTAAATAGGAGGAAATGCTATTAAGATCTGTGACATAACAGGAAACTGGTGTGGAAACTTCAAGGTTCACAGACACTGGTCTTTTGTTTTTGCTTATTATCTGGCTTTCCAAGGCACTGCTTCAGGTGAGAGTGACCTTTCTGGCATTCTAGAAAGAATTTGCTAACAAAGCCTTAACTTTTTAGTGTCTTTATAAGCAGATAATACCATGTTTATGTGTCCATTATTGCACGAAAAATCACCTTGCACAGTATGCTCCGAAGAAATCGGCACACTAAAAGATGCTCAGTGTAAACTTTCAGTATTCTATAACAGAATTGAGAGCTGGTATGAATGCATGATTGAAAAACCGCACTTAGCATGATTAGTAGAAGTGCTTTATGAAACTGGCAAGAAGGTGCCTCTCTTGACAACCACCAGGGCGCACGGCATGCTGTCAATGTCATTGAGTTAGACATTCTGAATGCGTTTAGAAAATATAGGAAGCCTTTCTCAATACTATGCAGTGCATGGTCCTAGAAACACCCATAGTACAGTGTAGGCCGCTTATAACGTAAGTCGCCTGAGTCGCGAATACCCGCACTATAAGCGGTACTGCACCATAACCAAAGCAACAATTTTCAAGGATCGCACATATGCAAAACATGTGCACCGAGCCGCCACGCGTATGCGACAGTCGAGGAATGCGGCTAGAACGTTTGCATTCAATTTACAGTAGAATCTCGTTAATTCGAACCAAATCACGCGGTGGCGCCTCCGACCAGCATTGCTCCGGCACTGCCATAGAGTAAAAGCTTAGGAGAGACCCCTCAATGTCACGCGCAAAACAGAAAAATAAAGAAGAAAAAAAAACGCGGCAGAAATTTCACCCTTTCTCAAATGGCAAGGTTGCCGATTCTGCATTGCGCCGGAACATGCGTGCACATGCCGACGTCTCAGCTATGGTGGCCTTCTCAGCCACGCAACCGTAACCACGCAACCACGCATCGAAAATGGCAATGAACCCTTCTTTCTCCTTTATGCTTCCTGTACTCTCTAGTCACGTGTTGACGTTGTACGCTGCGGCTACGGCGCAGAGGGAAGCAGCGGCGCTGTCCCAGGCCGGCCAACGAAACGGCCCCCACGCCGGCAAACGCCCGCTTCCCGATAACGGTAGAAAACGAAACTTCGGGGAGCTGGCGCCAGGCCGGCTGGAGCGGCGGCTCCTGCACGGCAGCGCGCACGCACGGTGAGTCGAAAGTGAGGGAACTAAGAGGAAGGGCGAGGGGAGCCACCAAAGCGGCGGAGTCGCCAAGGCGAAATCCGCTTCCGTGCCGTCCTCCTCCTCACATTCCACGGTCTCCGCGTGCGCCCTTCGCCGTGCTGTGCCGGCGCCGCCCGCTCCCAGAAGTTTCGTTTACTGCCGTTATCGTGAAGCGAGCGTTGGCCGGCATTGGCAGTTTTGTGGCCCTCGCTCGCTATGTGCGCCGTGATATTTCATGACTCGCACTCAAGATTATGGTTTCAGCCTCACTGGCTGTTCGTTCGCACCACGTGCCCTTCTCCTCCACTTCGTCTCTCTTTCTTCCTCGAGCACTCCTTGGGGCGCCCGTTTCAGGGGAGCGTTCGCCGTCTCTGCTGACTTCCGTACTCCCAGGCAGCCGCACTGTAACCGGTATTTCATTTCCCACAACTGCACTACAAGCGATACGTGCATACATGGAGTGCTATGGGAAAATTAACGGGAGTCTGAAAAGACGCACTATATCCGGTCCTGCACTATAAGCGGTTACGTTATAAGTGGTCTATACTGTACTTGGTTGCAGAGAAGGATTGTACTGAAATCCTAAATGACATAGCGTAAGCTTATTCCAGAAAGTTTCATTGTGCCGGATCATCAGAGATCCCCTAGTTTGTATTTCAAGTTAGTTTTTTTAGCTTTCTGCATATCCTGCTACACTCTCTATGGCCTTGGAAACAAATTACAGAAAGTGCACATGCTTCGCTAGTACTTTTCATACAGCTGGTACTTCTGTCTACACTGCATGGTGTGCTCAAGCAGCATGCACGTTAATATTTCATCTTTACACAGTACGAATGTATTAGTGTGAGTCTGTGAACATTTTCTTTAGATGTTAAAATTTCAAGGCAGCACTATCTCAAAACAATTTTGTATTCTGAGATAACTTTTTACCCTAGGTGCAGCTTTATTACAAATAAATTTGTATCTAATAGAATAGAGATTCTAGAAGTTTACTAGCTGCATAAGTAGGCAAACAACACTAAAAGAAAACACTCAAAAAATATGTTAAAGATTTTATTTGGCCAGTGAAAACCTAGATTCCTGTCAATATACAGCTAGACTAACATCTATGCTGCATATATATGAATGCTGCTACCAATATGCATTTATAACTGTCGTGCTTCTAAAAAATGGAGCTTGTACTCGGAAAGCTGAATCAACAGCTTTATGTTATTAGCACAAATAAGAAAACAGCAATTCACAGCCTAAAACACAGCAACCACTCTGAAACAACTACAAAAATGAAACTTCAAATAAAAACTGAATCACATCAGACACCCAGCGCCAGCAACCTCTGCTCATGTTATGACTGCAGCACACAATACTCAACAGAAACAAAAACCAGAACAATGCTGTTTCCAAACATCACACGTCGAGGGAGGCACAAAGGTTGGGTGCTCCGGCTACCTCTATATTTCATTCATGCACCAGGTGTTTCCACGATAGTCGTCTCCAATTATTAAAAATTGGGGAGTCAAGACCAAAAAAATTTTGCCTGGACAAGATTAATCGTGGTGGATATCAGAAAATATATAACCAAGGCCAATAAGCTAAGTTCACTAACCAACATTTTAAGTTTCTATTTTAAGAGACATGTTGCAGTTGCAAAATTCAAGCTGGCCAGAGCTCAAAAAGTAGTAATTCTGAGAACAGCACCACTTTCTAGAGATTTCTACTAGGTGAATACGCCATAAGAGTACCAACCAACTTCAATTCTGCAACTAAGACATGTACACTAAAGTATTCAATCTGAAATTAATAATGTTTAGTTAACTTACCACATTACTGCCAATTCTTACATGGCTTTGTTAAAGTCTGTCATTGCTATTACTTTTGTAGTTGCAATTTTGTCCCTGAATCCCCAAACATATGACTGGATACGGTCATTTTTGAAACAACCAGTATGTGCAATATATTTATAATATATTTATAACTGTGTAATATATTACAACTATGATATAAATCTAAATTGCATTTTACATTACACACACACACACACACACACACTTTTTTCCACTCTTGAAAAGACAAACTATCACACAAATATATGAAATGAAGAGGTTACAATGGGTGTCAGTATATATGTACATATACACAAATATATATGTATATGTAGATATATTGTTTGCCTAGCGCCTTATGCATTAGCTGATACCATACACTATGTTGTCCAGCTCTGAACTTTGCAAATAAATAAAGGTATACTCTGAAGTGGTGAAAACATGAACTGCACTGACCTACAAGGGCCTGCATTATTTGACTGTGCACTCACATGTTGGAAGAGGGGTCAGAGCAGGGTGGAAATGGGACGGCAAGGACCCTGACCACTCAGGGGGCAGGTGCAACCACTGGTCCAGCTGTTATAGAAGGCACACATCTGATTGCTTCAAAAGTCTGCCAAAGGGTCACGTGCAGTCAATGGGCCAAACTGCTACAGCCTGTTTCAATACTTCAGCATGGTTGGAGCCGAGAGCAACGCACTCTCTTCGGAGGAGTTGAGAGATTGGTATTCATGGTGTGTGCTTCAAATACCATCTAATGTACAGCATGTAACGTGGCCTTGAATTAAACAGCATGTGTGCACAATAGTTTTTGAGATACTAGCTATAGTGAAATCTCGATACGATTTTCACGGGAACCAGAAAATAAAGCGTATCATCCGAAAATTGTATCATCGAACATATTATCCAACCGAATCATATTATCGGGAAAAGAAAACAAAAAAATTGATCATTCCGAAAAACGTATTACGCAGAATTGTATCAACGAGGTTCCACTGTGCTTTCAAAACACGGCAATGACCAGGAAAGCAGCTGTGGTTGTTCTAATTGCAGGAGACAACACTGACACAGCTAAAACAATTTAAATATTAATAAGCTGCACAGTAGTCTGGAGCACTAATGCACCAAATGGTCAACACACTAAGTCCACAAGAAATTGCTGAATAAGCAGAAAAACCAGTGCACAGATGCATACACAAGAAATGGTCAGGACAAGCTGGATGGGACAAGCATTCCAGCCTTGTACCAACACATCCAACAAGAAACTGCTGATCATCACTTGACAGCGATAAGCCACCAACACAATCTACTGTGCATTAGCCCATGAAAGAGACATTTGTAAATAATTCGCACAAAATGATGCATTTTATGCATTCACAAATTTTGTCATTTTATGAGCTGCTAAGCAGTATTTATGTATGCTCCTAAACTCTGTTTCTACGCATTTGTGTTATTACTGTTGTATTCTCATGCCCCTGATGTATTCACGTGCTTGTGCAGGCTTCCACAGTATGCTCAACCCGTGTAAACCCTAGGTACTGAAAACAAGCAAGTTTATGAGCTTGCAAAGAAAACACTACGATTAGAAATCACAGTTCATCTCTACTGGCTATAAGGACACTAGCATGTATACCAACAGGGACATGACTTCTCCGTTTCAAGCTGATGAAGTCGAACTTCTAAACCCTCCCAAACAGCCTACATGCCTGCCTTATGCCACACAATGAGTCTACCTAATCATGCATAAAAGGAAAAATTATGGCAGGGTGCCACCAGCAGGCAGAACCCTAATGAGTGAGTGCAGGTGGCACCATTCTTCATGTATGCACATGCTGTTTTGCACAAAAGGTTTTGTATTTCCATGTTGAATATCTACTTATGTACCCCCCTATTTTTGGCTAAGTGCACACACCAAAAGTGCGCGCGTACACACACACACACACACACACACATGCACAAAGAAGGGAAAACAAAACACACTAAAAAACAGAGAAAAAAACAAAACAACAACAACAACAACAACAACAACAAAAAGTGTCAAAGGCCAAGTGATTGGCACTTTCAAACAGAAGATGACAGTCACACCTTGCTGCCCATACACTGCAGAGCTCTCACAGAATGGCTGGTCACTCGCTTCACAGTCTTGCGACAGATTTATGCATCTGTGACATGGCCAGCCCTTTCACTACCGACAAGCACTGTCCACAGGTGAGCACAGGCCTCTACAGGTAAACTTCATGTTGGGCAAAATAGGGGGCCAGTGCAAGCAGCTCTGCTTGGGAATGCCCTGGGTGACGTCTCACCCTGGACATATAGCACGGACTACTCTTGGTCAGAATCACCATCACTTGAGTAGCCACTCTGAGAATCGGTGAGCCGATGGTGGGGCGACAGCTTGCGATAGGCCTCCAGCCACTGATCCACCATTTGTAGCACCAAGTGGGGACTCCGGGGCACCTTCTGCTGAGCCACAAGCAGGCCACCCTCCGTTACACAGCAGTCAAGCCACTGCTTGATTATTTCCTCCTCACGACCAACCTGCATGCAGCAAAACAAGGCATCACCATTACCATGGCTGCACCAGAACAGTATTTCATAGTATATAATAAATAGTGCTGATAAAACAGCCTTAAAGGTAGCCACTGCAATGCAAGGTTTAGCAAGTACATTTTATTGGTTGCTTATGTCTTCGCAGCATGTCTTGTTGCAATATTTAATGCACATGACAAGGCTGAAATCAAAATATATGTCTTGATCTTTTCCAGGAATCTAGTTTCCATGCAAACCACAGCAACACACTGCAGTGCCGTTTGGCAGAGGTTGTAGACAAGCTGCTAAGTTTGTCACTGCAACTGGTTGAGCATATAGGCGGCAAGATCATTCATACGTTATAAACAAGGGCGAAACAGCAGTTTGTCAAAGTGTTCTACTGGTTTTCATCTCAAAAGCAAGCACAATAACAAATATAATATGAAAAGCAACACACAATGTGAGACTGGCCTGTCACTTAGCCCAAAGCAACATGGACTGAAAAAAAAAAAGAACAGGACACATAAGCACTCAGTTAGTCCTGTTCTGTTCTTTCAGTTCGGGGACTTCACCACAGAACCTCTCACCAGTACACAGTAGACTTCCTTAAATTCAACTCCAGTTAATTTGATTTTTTAGTTAATTTGATCCTGACTGAAGGTCCCAGAAGCCCGTACAATTTTAGGGGCCCAAGCTTTGAAGCTAAAATTGGCTTTCGGCAGATAATTCGTGCTTGACTGATCAGCACACACGTGCCTAACCCCACTAGCAACCCCTTTAGCAGCAGCGGCTGTCTCAGCTGAGCTTAGGGGACAGTGAATGCATCCAACACACGTCATCCTCTGCTGAAAATGCTTACACACACGTCATCCTCTGCTGAAAATGTCGCGTCAGGATAGGCTTTCTGCCTATCCTGACGCGACATTCAAGCGAGAACAGTAGCTAACAATGAATGATTACAGTATTTACCCGTTGCTAACATGCACCTTAAAAATTTTTTTTTTCAGCCCAAGAAAATTGGTTCTCAAGTTGGCTGCACAGGGCCATCAAATACAAAACTAAAACAGCGTTTGCAGCACGTGCTACTGCTAACATCTTAGCCAGCCTAGCCAATGTCATCACCATTACCATCACAAGATAGTGACAGAAGGCACTAATTCGGACATTCCCCATTTTCTTCGAAGCATGATGTAGGCTTGACACACATAATATGGCACTGATGGCAAACGTAACCTCCTGATTTGCTTTCATACTGTGATGCAATCTTGACGTATCGCCTAAGAAACTGAAATGGAAGCACTGAACCTAATGTTCCTGATAAAGCAAAATAGTTTTCCTATTCAGCAAAAATGAAGCAGTTAGCTCGAAGCATACGATTATTTCGTCAAAAATGCCTCTCACCTCTCACATCAGTCAACTGCTGCATAAAAGCCACCTTCCTCATTAGCCAGGATGTGTGTCGACAAGAAACGAGATAAGTTGTCGTATATTCGCACCAATGCGCTTCTTTTATACCTTGAGACAGCATAAACGATCAGCCAGTAGTGTAGAATGCACATTCTAGGCCGCAATTTTTTTTCTCATAAAATTTCACCGACAATTACGATACTCTCTAATGCATGGGTTCTCAAAGTGGGTTCCGCGGAACCCTGGGGTTCCGCCGGCCCCTGCTCGGGGTTCCGCGAGCCACTGATAAATTTTCCGTGGTCCCGCGCTAACCAAGTGGCTAAAACGGCGAAAATGAGGTGCGCTCGATCTACAGAACCTCCGTTACTCACGCCCGAGTGTCCAAAAGCACTCACAGTGCGTAATGGCAATGCGCGAACTGAGTAATAAATTCGCAAGCCGCTTGTAGCCACCCAACCTCCGAAAATGGGCATTACGCCTAAGCTTTCGTACTTAAATCTCGGAGGCCGTAATTTACCAATATGCGCATTTCTGCCGTTTGTAGATAGCGTAGGTGCCGATTGCGTGCACACTGGCGTATACCTTGGAGGAATAAAAAAAATGAAGAAAAAAAAAAAAAAATGCGCGGAGCATCGCAAATACGCGCCGCAGAAGAGCAAGAACGGCGCTAGCGTCCAACGGAAACGAAACGGCACAGTCCGCATCGCCATGGTCCTCAGTGGCAAGCGTGCGCGGCACGTGATTGACAGCAACGCCGGAGCGCTTCGTGCCTAATTGCGCCCTTAAGACTTTATTCTTGCGTTTATCGTCGCACGTAACACCGCGTTGGCGGCATGCCGCGTGCCTTCATAAGTGCGTAGTTGCCATCCGTGATCGCATCGATAACCACTGCAGTTTCGTCCACAGCAGCCGAGGCAAACAGTAGTATCGTTTTCACTCGGTGCGCGCGTCGGCTGCGTGCCTTCACAAATGCGTAGTCACCAACCATGGTAGCATCGACAGCGACCGCGGTTTCGTCCGCACTTGTTGCAGCGAACGGTAGTTTCGTTTTAACTTGGTGCGTGCGTCGGCCGCCTGCCTGCCTTCTGAACCGCAAGGTCGCCGTCCATGATCGCGACGATAGCGGCCGCGGTTTCGTGCGCAGCGGTTGCGGCAAGCAGTAGTTTAAAGCTGTCGAAGATTAAGAGCCCCGGCTACATCGCGATGGGCGGACAATTTGTTGGCGAGCAGCTGACTGGCGAAAAAATAATCGGGATGTACGTGCGCGAGGCCTTCGCCGCTGCTAGCGCAAATCAGTCATGAGATGAGAATTTCAGCTTCTGCACTGGTCTTGTGCTAAATAAATATAAACAGAATTTGCTGATTCATTGAGTAAATAAAAGCGTGTTGATGTAGTTAAGCATTTGTTTATTGTTTTCTTGATACCCTCGATAATTCGACATTTGGTTAATTAGGACATTTCAATTCGGTTAATTGGGGGGGGGGGGGGGTCCTTGGCGCATCATGGAGCTTATCAGGGTTCCCTGGAACAAACATGCGTGAGAAACCCTGCTCTAATGCAAAATTTGAGCACAGCTCCATAAGTGTTTGCATTGTGCGATATATTGGCGGCCACGAACAATCTGTCTTGTGCGGTACGTTGCAAACGAAGCGAAGTGTGGCGCAACTGCCTCACTAATTGGGAGATCACGAGAGGCAGCGCTTGGGTGATGCGTGGGCGAAATTCCCAGCAGCCACCGTAGACAGATCTTTGCTCATGCAGCGCTTTGTTTCCATACAAACGATGCCCGCTACTCTGGTGCCATTTCATGGCCATCATCGCCGCAGAGTCCGTCTACTGCAGCACAACGCTTTTCTTCTCGTGCTTTTGCCATACCCTCCTCCTCCGCCTTATGCTTCATGGTTCCGATGCACCCTCCTCCTCCACTTTCCTCCTCTCACTCTGTTCGCTATCACCGTCTTTCATCCATGCTCCGCATTCGGTCTTTCATCCTTCGTTGTGCTCGTTCACTCGATTACGTGGGACACCGAGGGACGTCGCCAATGCTCGCCACAGGAACAGGCGCCTAAGAGCTGCGCTTTAAAATGCAAGTGACTCGGCTGAACTCGGCTGGCAGAGAAGCTTTAAATTATTCCCAATAGCGATGCGTGCGCCAAGGGCAGTCGTTTGCACGACGAAAGTGCCGGCACAACAATCTTTCGTTTGTCTGATTAGTCGCACCACTTAATAACACTACAGGAAACTTCTAAGCACTGTTTCTTACAATATAATAATTATAATAATAAAACAATAATAATAATACGCTATTATAATGGCTTCTAATGATGTGAAAAGTCATTAATCTCAGTTACAATATGAATGTCGCAGTCAAAAGTGCGAAAACTTGCAAAAGATTTGTAAACGTTCAGCAAATAATACTTAATGAACACGAATTATGAACAAAAGAAATGCATGGTGGTGGAAGATGTGGCAACGACGGGGAAGATGTGGCGATACACATGCACATAGAGTTTCCTACAAAAATAGGCTAAACTTCATCCTTCTCGCTTCAAACAGATTTTTTACTTTGCAAATTGATCATTTTCAACAAAATACTACATTACAAGTGCAACAATTGGCAATGATAATGCATGTGCACAGAGTCTTATTACATTCTGCGTGACACTATCGCGCCGTTCGAGCGCACTGGCGTGGGTGGAGAGATTCACTTTCTTAATATATCTTGCTCCATGGCATAAACCATGAATAAAGACACTAAATCCACGGCGATTTCTGTGAAGCTCGGTATGCCAAAGTACTGTCGGTGCAACATAAGAGTGAACACCTAATAGTACACTAAATCCTCATAATAAACAATGATGTCACTCCCAATTGAATTATTATTATGGCAAAAGAACCCGAATACCGGCAGTTTGAGTGACCCTGTTTACTGCCAAAACATGCCCTCTTAGGCCGATCCCCATGCTAAACTTTGAAGGGGCCCTGAAACACTTTTTGACATAGTAAAAAAAAAAGTCGCAGTTTCGCCCGAAAGGCGAAGCATCAATTACGATAGCAAATTAGTAGAGAGCTATACGGAGTAAGGATAGTTTTATCAGCTGCATAAACTTGGACACATTCACTTACTAACTGCATTAACAATTAGCATGGTGCAAAGCAAACATGAATTGATCACACTCGATCACTACAGACCACTGTCAAAACGCTGGCTTGAGCAAGCGCGGCAGCAGCAGCGGCTGAATGTTCGTGCGGTCTTTCACTTCAACGGAAACTGAGCAGCGAAAGCACAGCGCATACAAAGGTCAGAGCCATGTGGAGATCGCGTTCAAGGTACGCTGCACGCGACAGCCCGCAGCCGCACAAAGTACAAGTACGCGGTTGGTGGTAGAGCAGAAGCTGCGCCCCCTTCCTCCCGCGCTGCCTTCCGACTTTCCTCTTTTTGCGTGGGAGATTGAGTCACCAGTTCCTCTTGCGCTCTGCCGCAACATACGCATTTGGTGCCACAGCTTAACGTCGCCTACCCCCCCTACCTCCCATACCCCTACGGGCTTTCGCACGATGGAAGATGCCACGTTTGCTCTCCGCTGTGCATTCGCTCTCCATGAAAGTGCGCGTCCCTCACGCGCTTTCACTAGCACATATAGCATATGCCACGCGGCAACGATTTTATCGCCGTTGGACTTACGGAACTTCACGGCGACGACGAAAGCAACGGCAGAATTGCGCTTGGAGTGTCCATATAATTCCTATGGCAATAAAACGTTGCCGTTGTGTTAACAAGCCTATGAACACGTGAGCCAAAGACTAGTGCACTGCAAGCAGCAGGGATTTTACAATCTTGAGTCAAAAGCAGTGAACACTAGCTCTCGCACCTGCAATGACGTCATTGAAAGCTCATCGAAAGCAGTTGGCTGACCAACGCTATTGGCTGATTTCAGGATCGCAAGAACATTCTCAATAATACATCATTGGTAATTTTGAGCTAAATAAATCAAATATATATACGCCTGCGATCTCAAAAAGACAGAAAAATAATTTCATCTTTGCACTGCATGTATCTGCGTCTGCTGCATGTGGCCTCCGAGTTGGCAGCGGCCTGCTGCGTAATATACGGTACGTACCGTATTTACTCGAATCTAACGCACACTTTTTTTTCCGATAAAACAGGTCCAAAAAGTGCGTGCGCGTTAGAATCGAGTACGACCCTAAATCTGCGTTACCATATAGCCATCGGCATTTCAATATGACTGCCTCGTATGCGCTTCGAGCCTAGCTGCCGTAGCTTCCTCCGTGTGCTGCAGTACGTGTGCTTAGGCATTAGTCTACCGTCTGTCTTCCCGCTTTCTGCGTTTGCGGTTCGTTGTAGCGGTATTCGTTGTAGGGGGATTCGACTGTATGTCATGAATATACAGTAGTTCTAGTGTTGTACCTGCAGACTGCCTCATTGACAGCAGTCTCTAGTGCAGTCAGTGAGGATTGTTTTCTTTAGGTAGAATCGAATCATCTTCCATTGACAATGGCTATGGAGGTTAGGAGAGCCACTGATAGATAGGCAGCAATGCGGCTGCTAGGTGCTTTCCAGCCTGTACTTTTGTATGATGCCTCACTTCTGCAGCCAGGTGTCTGTGCCAGCCCAAGTGGCCTAGTGAACAGAGCTCATGATGAGGTTCTCTTTATGAAGGAGTGGTATGATAGGTATTGTTACGAGATATCATGGCAATATGATACATAATAGAGTCAGCGCGCGATGTGCAGAGTCGCGGGTCCGAGGTGCCAATGCGTGAAATGCCTGGTCGCGGGTCCGAGGAATAGACGCTCGATGCGCTCAGTCACGCAGTCCGAGGTGCCAATGCGCGAAATGCCTAGCTCCGGGTCTGAGGAATAGACGCTCGAGGTGCCGACCCTCGCCGCGGTTCCGAGGAGTCGAAACTCAATGAGCGATGTGCCGACGCGCGAAATGCCTAGCCGCTGACTCGAAGAGTCGACGCTCGATTAGCTTAGTCGCGCAGTCCGAGGTACCGACGCGCGAAATGCCTAGCCGCGGGCTCGAGGAGTCGACGCTCGAGGTGCCAACGAGTAAAGTGCCTAGCCGCGGGTCTGAGGAGTCAACACTCGATCAGCGATGTGCTGATGCGCGAAATGCCTAGCCGCGGGCTCGAGGAGTCGACGCTCGATGTGCTTAGTCAGGCAGTCGAAGGCGTCGATGCATGAAATGCTTAAAGCAAGGGTCCGAGAAGGCCGCGCGTGATGTGCTTGATCGCCGAAACGCCTACGCGCCAAAGGCTTAGCCGCGTATCTAAGGATTCCGTGCCCGAAGCTTGATCGCAAAGTCCGCGTCGCCGATGCTCAGAATGCTTAGCTGCAGGTCTGAGACGTCCACAAAAACCGGGATCGGCCACGCTACTGCGATGTCCGCGTAGCGCCCGTTTTGACACTCGTCAAGATTACGGAAACTGTCCAGCGCTCGCGAGGAAACTGAACCAAGTGGAGCAGATGACGCCATCGCGGAGCGAGCACCGGACCAATGGCGAACCGCGCTAGAGTCACGTGGCGGGCGCGGCCAATCGGCGGCTCTGGCACGACCTTCAATCATGTGCTTTTTGTGTGCTTGTTTCTGTATGGAGGAGACAGCTGAAGCGGCAAATTTGAAGATGGAGAAATGTGCTTTCCAACGAGACCAACATGGCGGCACTCAGCTGCACCGTTCTGGAGATATCATGGCTTGAAAAACGCCATTCTTTTGAAATTTTCGCGAAATTTTTTGACACCTTGGCTGATACAACAATTTTTAGAGCATTTCTACTTGGTTTTCAGCGACGATATTTCGGATTCAGATAGAAAAAGAGTTATAGAAACTGAAAATGTTATTTCCAAAAAATTTAATTTTTAGCCATTTTTGGCTATGCGAAAGCCGTGTCCCCCCCTTAAATGCTCATATAGATAACTCTGCTCTCCAATATCTACAATGATTTTGCTTCATTTTCTTAAGCATTGCTACGTCTACAATTGCCTTTATTTTAGAAAATATGGTATGTTACCCAGTGGCCAATGCTATTACTGACATGCTCATTATCTCCTAGGATTCTCTTCTTTTCCACATCTAAGAACTTGATTACTTTATGTCCTAAGCTTTCTCACAAGGCAGACACTGTTGAGCTCATAGTGCAAGCACACATGGAATGTGCAAGAGGACAGACTAACCTCTCCCTGAGTGAGGAAGTGCAATGGCAATAGCTGACGGTCCGCTGTCATCAGAGGAAGGAAGGCCACCTGCAGGTCATCCCGCGCGTTAGCCCCAGCACCACAAATCACTTCTGGCTCTGGCTCCATGGGCACCAAGGCTGAGAAATGGCCACGTGTGTAGCCAAGTGCAATGGGGGACTTCCAGCAGAAACTTGGCTCCCACAACAGTGGGATGTAGATGCCTGATAAGAAGAAGGAGCAATAACAGGCTTGTAGATGGTCAACCCCAAGAGGCATGCAAAAGACAGTGGAAGATGCGGTGGATAGATCCATGCAGATGTTATCTCCACCATGTGAGCTAGAGGGCGCTGGTGACCTTTCTGCATCCCCCACAATATTTTGCTGTTTTAAAGTCATGAGTTCAACACCGATGGCAAATGGGCACTAAATTTAAAAAATAAATTCTGCGGTTTTACATGTCAAAACCACGACATGATTATGGGGGGACTCCAGATTAATTTTGACCACATGGAATTCCTTAACGTGCACCCGATGCAAGGTGCACGGGCGTTTTCACATTTCACTCCCATTGAAATGCAGCCGCCACGGCCGGCATTCGATCCTGCGCCCCCAGGCTTAGCAGCACAACGTCAAAGCCATTTCGCCACCACGGTGGGTGCCAATGGTCATACATTCGTAAGAATGGGCATAAGCCTCCGTCTGCCTGGAACCTGGCTCTCTTTAGGTGTGAACTGCCTTTTCCTTGTTTCTTTCCCTTGTCCTTCAAACTCCTGTCAAACTTCCAGGCAAATGAAGCCTTTCAGCTTTGTGCTGCTTTCAAATTTCAAGTGGATGAAAACTCGCTTTCACACTGTCAAGGTTCTTCACACACAAACCAAAATTTGAAAAAAGGGTCTTCACCACAGGTAGCATCCAAAATTTACTTAACATGTGTGGACAATTCCCCTTTTTTTATTCCCGAGCTACTGTAAAGGCTGAGCAGAATACTCTTATCTCTTTTATTTCTAAATTTCTGCTTCTCAGGCAGTTTCGATTAACCTGGTGTAATTTATTTAAGAAGAAAGTTTGTCCCCCCAAAATAATAGTCAACTATCTTGGGTGCCTATCCTTTCTTCAATGCTGTACGCTTGGTACTTTCAGGTCATGAGCGGCAGGTACATATCTGTGCGACACAGTGTTCTTGACAGGAAAGCAGCAAGGACAGTTTTCAAGAAAAGTTTAGAGGAAATCAGTGCCTGGCAACCCCAATGTCGAGATAGAACACGAGGTGAGTACAACTGGCTGCCTTTGCGCAGAGCAGAACACAAATAGAGTGGCAACGGTGGAAGCCGCAGCTGTGCTCGTGCAAAGCGTAATTGTAGGTAACACACTAAATAGGCCAGCCTGCGGCATGCACTGCTGCCCTAATTCAAAAGAGTGCACACACAGCACCTGTCCTTCCGTCACTGTGTTCCGCAAAAGCTTGACATCAGTCGTGGTCAAGCAATGCTGAACTATAAAACGGTGCATTTCAGCGCGCACCTGACAAGGCGGATCTCGAGTGTTCACTGACGCAGACTAGGTCGAACTTATACATACACAAGTCTTTAACACAGTCTATTTGTGCTACCATGCTTCAGATTAAATATTTCATGCCCATGCCTCCACAAGGAGAGGTATTTTCTTGGTGATGATGGAAAAAATGGGGTTTTATGTGCCAAAACCACGATCTGATTACAAGGCACGCCGTAGCGGGGGACTCTGGAATAACTTAGACCACCTGGGATTCTTTAACGTGCACTTAAATCTAAGTACAAAGGTGTTTTCGCATTTTGTGCCCATCGAAATGTGGCCACCGTGGCCGGGATTTGATCCCGTGACCTTGTGCTTAGCAGCCCAACACCATAGCCACGAACCAACCACAGCAGGTTGATGATGACGCCTGGATAAAACTTTCACTGTGCTTAGCATTAAGAAAGGTGATGCTTGCGCCCAGGCACTAAAGAAAATGAGAGAGAGGGGCAGGCTTCCAGGAAACTTACATAAATCTTACGTTTCAGCATGCTTACTTATACGAAATTTGTTATCTGGTTTTAAGCATGCAGGCACAAAACATTCAGGTACACACACCAACAGCTTGGGCTAGCTGTTGTCATGTAACCTCCAGGTGTTGGCTCTAGTAGATTGTCCCATGCAAGCCAACTAAAAACCACAAAAATAAGAAAGCACTTCCAACTCTTGTTGTTGTGCACGTCGTAAAAAAATTAGCACCCACATGGCACAAGAGTTCATACAGAATGACGACATGTGCAAGAAGAAAGCAAATGCTGCTGAAATTCTCCAGCCCATCAAAAGGTAGAATCACCAGAAGAGAAATAAAGAGTGGTTGCCTTCAAAACGGGCATAGCCAAGGGCCTCGCCACGAAAGCTCTTGACATACTTGACGCCATACACAACAATGGGGCGCCGAAGCACATGAGCCAGAGTGAACACATGCATCTGCTCCAGTGCTGATCCAGGTTGCGCAGCCAGGGAAACTAGAGTGGTCCAGTCCTCCTGCCATTGTGCCTCGTCCAGCGAGAAGTGCAGCAACCGAGCCTGCAAAGCCTCCGCCTCTCGCCACCTGGGATACAGCCTGCGTGACGAAGACAGATACTCAGAGTATGTGCAAGCAAAGGGGCACTGCAACGTGTCCCACAAGACTTCTTAGGCGGCACTGGCATACCTGCCAACCTAGCAACATGACAATTTGGGAGACCGCCACACGAAGATGAGGAGCGGGGGGGAGGGGGGGGGGGGGGGGCAAAAAAAAAAAAAAAGGTTGCCGCCGTGTGAAACAGCGCACGTGGTACAAAGTCCATACTTCTCATGACTCCGCGAAGTGACAAAGCACAAAAATTCAGTCATGTATGATCTCAGAAATACTTGCAGGTACTTATTCTTGACTTCTGCAAATGCCATCAATCGTTCCAACTACCGTACTTTCCGGTGTATAAGACGCACTTTTTTTTCTGAATTTTTCGTCGGTGCGTCTTACAGAACAATGCGACATATGAATGTTTTTTTTTCCCCGGAAAAACGGCCGTCAAAATCAGATTCGATGTTATGGCCACGCGAAGCTGGCTGACTTAATTGCTACGGGTTCTGTGCCCGCTATCGAGGTGCCGGGTACGTTCTCGTGATCAGGTTCCCAAGCGCCATGCGAGAAGGGCGGAGCAGCAACGCAAGCGGCGGCAGGCCGACCGCCAGCCGGCCCACCCCCAATTTGTCGCATCTGCAGATCGCTGTCAAGATACGGCGAACTGCGCAAGCTACGCAGCTGCTACCAGAGTACAAGCCACCCCCCCTCCCTCACGCGCTGCCTTCCCGCTTTCTTCCCTTGTGCGCGATTCAGCTCACCGTCAGATGCTTTCACTCGCACATACAGCATACGGCGCGCGAGGATGATGTTATCGCCCTTGGACTTTATACGGAACATCGCGGCAACCACGACGGCAGAAATGCGCCTGGAGTGGAAATATTCACGCAGTGAAACGTCACTAATTTTTAAAAATCGCTTATGGTGCATCCAGACGAAGGACCGAATCCAGATTTTTAACGGACGCGGACGACTATGCCAGTGACCGTCCGGCTGCAAGCACATCCACACGGCGGACGAGGCCCTAGCAGACGACAGCGCCACCGAGCCGGATTACTCTCGACCGCAGCCTCTGCGCTGGCTAGCAGCAGACTGGTTTGAGAGTTTCTTCCTACAAAATGGAGGCCAGCAAAAAGCGACGTTTGGCCACGATGGCTGTTGTTCCATCAGAGATTGACGAGGACTATGACTTGTTTCCACGAAAACGGCATTGTTGGTGGAAAGACTGGATAGGAAGGAAAGAATTGGAGGTCCAAAACCTGCTCTACGAATAGCTCCTGAAGACTGACTTCGACGAATACCGGAGATTGCTTCGTGTAAGCAGAGATCAGTGTCTGCAACTGCTGTCGCGCGTGGGGGCCCGGCATACGAAGGGAGGATACCGTTATGCACCGTTCTATATCGGCAGAAACACTGCTGCAGGTTACACTGCGGTACCTTGCCTCAGGTAAGTGTCGCACGTTTCCAAGTCATTATGGAGAGGGCCGTGGTAAATGTATATCACTTGAAAACTGAGCTTGGTGCTGATCGAAGGCCGCTACACAAGTGTCTTCAAGCGCGCTCGTGTGGTAGTGTACAAGCTCAATCACGCCCGAGATATCCAATGCAGATTCAGAGGGTTCACGTGGAAGGGGTATCACGAGTGCACACAAGTTTTGTATGGCCATGCTGTCGGCACCGACTTTCTGCATAAACATGCATGAGATAATATTGATCTGTTTACATTTAACTGCACCACTGAGTGTGACTGGTTTTCGCTGATACTGTATTCATTTACTGCTCTGAAACAACCAGATATCAGATTTATTTGTACACATCCTACTTTTTTGTAGTCTGCTAGCGAGCAGTTGACTGAGATTTCTTTTTTTTTTTTTTGCATAGCAGGAGAGAGTCACTATTCCCTGATGGTGACGGTGTCCGCATAATCTGCATGGCTGAGGTCCCAAAAGTGGGAAACTCTTCCACGATGTGGATGAAATAAAAGGTGGCGTCATGGCACAAATTCATTGTTCATAGAAGTGAATGAAACCAGGAGCTATAAAGCACTGAAACCAGGCGCCAGCAAACAAAGTACTGATGCTGACTGCAATGCAGCTGTCCTCGAGCAGGAGAGAAGTGTACTGGTTGCCAGACACTGCGTGTTTATAAGATAAAGCTGCAGCTTTACCCCACCAGAATCCGGATGTGAAAAACGGCTTGGCGTTATTCGTCCGCGCGGCTCACGAAGAGGCGCAGACGAGGCAAATCACTGATGTGAGGTCACGTGACGCGTCGTCTGGCCCTGCAAATCCGGATTCGGTCCTTCGTCTGGATGCATCATTACAAAACGAACAGGTGCGTCTTATAGAAAGGTGCGAGTTATAAACCGGAAAATACGGTAAACTCGGGGAAACAAAGAGTAGTTCGGCATTCGCACTTCACTCGTCAACCTGACAAAGCCAACGCACTCACGGTCATATAACGACTGGATTGCTAAAAACGCGCGACCCAGCCTGAGACGAGCCAATCCGGAAAATCCAATATAGCAGCGCCCTTCAGTTGGTCGCGTTCGTGGTGGTGCCGGCGACCGCTACCACGATTCAAGGTGCATGCTGGTGACTAACTGCTCTAGCGCCACTTAAATTTCTCGCATGGTTATATTACAGAGCGTAAAAAAAAAAAGAAAAAAGAAATAAAAAGAAGAAGAAACACGGTGCTGTGGCGGCTACTTTTCGGGAGATTTGAGGCCGCGTCCGTACAATCGGGAGATGCGAGAACAATTCGGGAGGCTCTCGGACAATTCGGAAGAGTTCACAGGTATGCACTGGTAGCACCGTCACAATGCGACATGTGGTACTCAGCTGTAATGTTTAGATGAGAGTGTAATGCACTGTTTATGTTTGTGCAACAGCATGGATACTGTGCAAAAACTAAGAGACAAAGAAATTACGCCTTCCAGTCATTGTAATTATGACCTGCATCAGAAAACTAATACTAAATAAGGCGTACAGCAGGACATGTTTTGTCTTGACAATGACAGATGGTGCCACCAGCCCGTTTCTGCAAATTATTCATTTTTGCATTGCTGCAGGTGATACACTTAATTATGGTATATTCTGGGTGAAGGAGGCAAACAGTACATCCAAACACAGTATTAAATTGCATCCACTGCCAAATGCCAATGTTGTGTGTGTTAAATTTGAGTGCTAACGAGCGGTCGCATGGAATGGATGGCCCGAGCAATGCAGCGAATTGCTGGAGACGTGAGCAACCTTTTGTCAGATTTAACTGGTGCCGTATTTGTGCTGGCTGTACCAGAACATATATAAAGAGCCCTTTGTTTTCAGCTAAAACCCAATAATTCCCAAATTTTGCACCCCGAACAAGGCTTTTGAAAATTTATTTAAACCAGATTTCTCGCCGAGGTTGGTCCTTTCAGAAAGGATAATAAATACGAGGGTTATAAAACTAATGAACACTGCCAACTTTGTGTGTGCAAGTGGCCGAGATAAATCGAATTATAATCATTTAAATATGAATATGGTATATGCCTCATTTCCACTTAATCCTTTCAGTGTCACTGACGCACCCCTCACATTCTCCACTCTCTCCCCTCGGATACTAAGAGAACATTTTTCATTAACCTTGTCATTTTTTTCCCTTCTGCATAACCAAAAATAAACCGTTGTGTTCATTTTATAATGTAAAAAAAGAAGAAAAAAGCACACACGAATCTCGAGTTGCGTCAGCTCAGAAGAAAACCAACACTGGAAGGGTTAACAGACAAGCGAAAAACGGCATATATCTTCATGCTGGCCTTCAGTGAATGAACAGTTGTTGCTTTTTTAGTAGCTGCATTTACATGACTACAACAATGGCGCATTGAATACATGTTGCATACATGAAAAAGGGGGGAAAAGCTTTACTGGAAGTAAACGTAGTGCTGACAGTGCTCTGCATTGCGAATGGTAGCTGTGACATTGAGAGGACGTTTACCCAAATATGTTACCTTCAAAGAACTGGCTTATTGGGTTATAGCTGGTATTTCATTAATTTTGTTGCCCGAGCATATAGCAGGATACAGTAAACCAGGACAACAGACATGGACAAAAGCCTGACAAGTCTAGGATGGACACAGAAATGCTAAAAATCAGGGGCGTGTGAACATTGGAAATTTCCAATTACAAATCAAATATTTTCCTTATTCGAAGTGTATTCAATTCGAGAAATGCATATTTGAAAATTCCCGAATATTCAGGCATGGCCGAATATCGGTAGAAACGGCAAATATTCACACAAACTGCGAATATTCGAGCAAGTAACTAACTATATGCTTCCCCTTATTCTTCTAACAATACGTTCATTCACTGAGAAATTCGCGTCACGTGCACATCATCTGTCTACCCCGTTTCAGTCTATCTGTCCCGCGCCTGTGAGACAGGAGCAGTTTCGTTTCTTTTTAACCAAGGTTCATTCTGTGGTTCTTTCATAAAAAGATATGATGTACTTTCGCATTGAAAAGAAAGCCTGAAAAAGTCTTCTTTGGTGGTACTACAGGAGACTCATCGTTGAGAGCTTGATTTAGGTTGTGCGAAAGTGCTCTTCAAACGTCAATGGGAACAACCACAACTCTTAAAAATCCCATGAAACAGCACTCTTTGTTCATAGAAGAATACAAAAAATGTAACACTGTCGAAGAGTCAACCGACCCTGGGTGATATACTTCAGCAGAAAAAGCAGACCTTGTCTCCGAAGAAAGTTAACGCACTTCACCAGAAAATGGCAGAGATGATCACCTTAGATCTTCAGCCTTACAACTTCGTAGAAAACCAGGGGTTCTAAGCACTAATGAATGCAGCTGCACCGGGTTACAGTTTGCCATCTCAAACAAAATTGTCGCACGAGCTCATACTGTGACTATACAACCAATCAAGAGCAAAGGTACAATAAGAGCTGAGATAAGCACTTCAAGACGGAACAAGCACTCTCACTTTTATGAGCGATATCTGGAAATTGCTTACCAACGAGAGCTTTATAAGCCTCACGTGTTATTTTGTTATGGTGAAGTTCGAGATGAAAAAGTTGACTTTGAACACACGGCATATGCCAGAGAGTCTCATGGCTGTGAACATTGCCACGTCATTGGAGCAACTATGCACTGACTTGGAGATACCAACCGACTGCGTAAAGTGCGTTGTAATGGACAACGGCCACAATATCCAAGCGGCTGCAAGGAGACTACCATGGCTCCAGCGAGCCTTGTTTCGTGCACACTTAGCAGCTGGCGGTCACCGATGTGATGTCATGTACTCCGGCGACCACCAAACTCTGCAAGAATGTGATAGCAATTGTAGGACACTACAAGCATAGCCCTAGTGCACAGAAAAGACTGACAGATTTGCAGAGGCAGCTGAACAAATACGTGCTCCATGTTGTGCAGGATGTTGACCCAAGATTGAACACTCAGTCCCTCATGCTCTCAAGGCTCCTTGAACTCAGAGACCATCACATCTGAGCTCACCACTTCGAACACAAGATAAGATGCCTTTAACTCTGTAGAGTGGAGAGATGCGGTGGCATTTGTGGAGGCATTGAAGACCTCATTTGATGCAACTGTGATCTTAAGTGGTGAAAAGTACCCCCTCATTGTCATGTCAAATTCTAATTATTTTTGGAATGCTGCATTGCCTCAAAGGTTGCAAAGGCAACTCGAGGATTGCTAACAGACTCTCTTTGCGGAGTGCGACTTTGACAAAGTGGCCAGTGTGGCCATGTTTCTTGATACAAGCTTTAAGGCCACAGTTCATCAGGCGTCTGGTCTGACGACCTGGCTAAAAGGCCTTGTGACAAGGGAGCTCCAGGCAGCTGACGTGGAACCCAGTGGGGACATTGCCGTGCCAGTGTCAACTTCGTGTACACTGGTGGCATCCAGTGTATGGAATGCTTTTGATGATCTAGTGATGAACAAGGAGAAGGTGCTGTTGGCATCTAGCTTGCGAGGGAAGTTACAGACTACAGTAAAACCTTGTGAATTCGGATTTCACGAGACAGAAAAAATATGTCCGAATTAACCGAATGTCGAATTATTGAGGGTATCAAGAAAACAAAAAACAAATGCAACACGCTCTTATTTACTGAATGAATCAGCAAATTCTGTTTCTATTTTGCACAAACGCAATGTGGAAGCTGCAATTCTCGTCATCTCGCGACTGATTGGCGCTCGCACGGATTTCACGGGACCGAAAAGAATGTCTGAATTAGCCGAATGTCGAATTATTGAGGATATCAAGAAAACAAAAAACAAATGCAACACGCTCTTATTTACTGAATGAATCAGAAAATTCTGTTTCTATTTTGCACGAATGCAATGTGGAAGCTGCAATTCTCGTCATCTCGTGACTGATTAGCGCTCGCAGCGGCAAAGGTCTCGCGACTTCCCTGACAGCGCGGCCGTGGTGCGCGCCTTCATCTGAGACACGCTTTTCAATACCGCGTGCACATCCCCATTATTTTTTCACCAATGTGGCCAGGTCACTGCCCATCGCGATGTAGACGGTGCTCTTCATACTCGACAGCTTTGCATCGGGTAAAAACGAAGCTATTGTTTGCCGCAACCGGCCGACGCATGCACTGAGCCAAAATGAAACTATTTTTTGGCGCTCACCAAAACAATTTTTTCGCGCTCACGGCGCTCACCTGTGGCGCGAACAGAAAAAAAAATAAGGGCGGCAGCCGCGCGCTGCCAGCACTTCAATCGCTGGGCACTGTACATTTCCGATGCTGATTTGCTATGGTCTAGTTGTTCTAACGTTAATAAAAGAGACGTTCACATGCAAGAGCTTCGTGTCCCAATTGCCTGTCTTCGCCTCCGCAGTGTAAAGGCTCCGGAGCTTGGGCACCGAAGGCGAACACTCAGATTTGTAGTCATTTTGCCGTCTTATAGTGTATCAGTCTTTCTTTTACGGTACATTTTCCTTCCTAGCAATTCCCAACTTTGGTTGCGTCCGGCACATGACCGTGCTGTGCATCGACGGCGAACGCCAACGAAGTGGCGTGTTCACACTCGCCGTCACCGACGGCTCACATCACGCTAAGCTATATAAAATGGGCCGTAACTGAAGATTGGGCTAGTTTATAAGCAATTAAGAATGGGGAAGCACTGCAAAGATAAAAGAACTACAATGGACAGAGAACGGGAACTTACTGAGACATGTGCGATCAGCGAAGCAGCTCAAGAAACAGAATAAGGAAGACGTATGTCTCCTTTTTTTTTCTGTTCATAATTTTTGTGTTCTTCGCCTATTTACATGATTAAATAAGCGAGAATGTTAATGCACACAGCAAAATAACATCTGTAATATAACTGCTGGAGTTCCACGTCTTAGCTTACTGCGGTGAGCTCCGTTCGCGTGGTGCATTTGCATCGCAAATTTGCGCTCGTTTTCTGCTTCATATGCTACCTGATGCCACGAATGTGATCTGCCTCGTACAAGTGACGACCTTTCTCAAAAGCAGACACACGAAAATGCGTTTTCCGGTGCGTCAGGCCTTAAAACCCACAGTGCCAAATCACTGGAAGCACCGAGCGCCTTCGTCCCGTCGTCTCCTTCACATGCCAGTGCTCCGACAGCTGCCGTTCACGGCGCTGTTTGCCAGCATATCGCCAGCGCGCCGCTGGCGCCTTACGACGGCCGCCCGGTGACTATGGCGATGCGAACTCCGTCGCTTCGTTTCAGTGGACGCTAACGCCGTTATGGCTCGTTTGCGTCGCACATTTGCGGGGCTCCGTGCTCGCCATCGACTAGGTGATGGACTCTGGATTAATTTTGACCACCTGGGGTTCTCTAACGTGCATCCAATGCACGATACACAGGTGTATTTGAATTTCGCCCCCATTGAAATGCAGCCGCAGTGGCCGGGATTTGATCCTGCAACCATCATCCTTAGCAGCACAACACCAAAGCCACTATAATAACGAATTCCAACGGCAGATTTGGAACACTTCCGGAGCAACACTTTCTGCTCTTTCTGGAGCAAGGCTGTTCCAATGGCAGATTGAGAGCACTCCGCGGAGCAAGCAAAACTGCTTTGCCAAAATCAGTGAAATGGACCAGAACTCTCAATAGAAGTATTTCCTATTGCTTGCCTCTAGGCCTCTGTTTACGCTAATATTGACGGATGCAATGGACGCCGTTATATCACACCGTGCGCTTTTGCTCTCACTGCTTGAGAGCGACTGCTGTCAATGTGAAAGTTCAAGTTTGAACAGTGTAGGAATGAATCTGACCGCAACGCTGAAGCCACCGCTTACGAGCAAGCTTTTGAAATCATGTTTTGCCTCCCCCCCCCTGCCAAGACACCAAAAGTAATCGGTTACGTCGGAGATGCCGTTCGCTGCTACTCGCTGAGCAGCTACACGCAATTTGTAAGGATATGGTGGTTTCCGGAAAGCGGATTAAGTACTAGCATAGCACCCTAGGAGGCTATGATACAAGTTACTCGCCGTGATGTCCAGATAGTACTACATACAAGAACCAAGCATTACTCACTGCGATTGGCATGACTGGCCCCTCTCACCATTAAGGTTATCAGAAGGCTTACTGCTGTTGTCAATTGTGTTATATCCATCTCCAGGAGGGTTGTGGAAACAAAGATTGTTGCAATGCAGCCTAGTAGGCTACAGCTACTACAACCACAGCCTAACTATAGTGGCTGAAGCATAACTGTGGCTACAAGCGACCGGGAAGAAGAGCTTCGACTATGGAGTATGCCATCTCTCCCCACGCTTCTACTGCACAGCCGGGTCTGTGTTGTACCCGCCGTGCTTTCTGCTAGAGAGAGGGTGGTTTTACTTGGTACTGACGTCGAGTTCAACAGTGCCCTGTAGCATTCTAGAATCTCTGCACATGACACTGCACAACGGCACCGTCCCCATATGTGTCCCATTAGCTTCCTCTCCAGTTCACTTCTGGGTATATCTGCTTGTCCTGTCCACTTATGCATTTCATTAGGCTCTTAGTAGGTCATAGCTTTCATTTTCCCTGTACATGTTCTCTTCAAGAGTGCCTCTTTTTCTTCACAACACCGACAGCTGTATGTGCCAAGCCGCAACGCGAAAGTCAGCAATTTTCTAAAAGTTTTTTATTTCTATTTTCTGTGTACGTATTGTTTCTACACTTGCTTGTACCCTGCCTTTTAGGAAATAAATCTGCCATTGTTGATTGGTGCTTGCGTTATCGCCCGTCTCCAGGTCCCTATAGTGTCATGCGCACTACACAATGCCTCACGGAGAGGCCATCGCTGGTGGGCAGAGATGCAGACAAAACAGCATGCAAAGGATGCTGGGTAGCTGCATATCCGGTTGCATGGTGCGTACGAACGCCTCCTTGCTCTGGCGGCAGAACTTGTGTTCCAAATGCCGATGTGGAGGCGTCACTCTATGCCGTAGTGGCGTGCTTGGTCACAGAATCGGTCGCCCTTTCTGACACTGCCATTGGAATTCGACCTACCAACCACGGCGGCCAAACAGTCTTTTCTACTGGCAGAAGTGTTTTCGCAGCACATAGAGAGTGCTTACTTTCTGAACATGTGAAACAGTTAATTTTTCTGCATGACACTTTGCAATGAGTGCATTACCTAACAGCGTTACCCGACATTATCAGAGGTCATTACCTGTAATGAGTATTTCTTTAACCTGCTGCAGCCTAGTAAGATTCAGTTTCATAAATTTATTTTAAAGGGGTGATAAAAGCTATTGTTATTCCTTGTTTTGCAACTTTTTAATACTATACACATATTCTATATCTGATTCGATATTCAAATAATATTTAGCCTTATTCGTATTCTACTTGTATTTGAAAATATTTGCACATCCCTACTCAAAATGCACATGATAATGCCATCAAGGTCTTGTAAGATAAGGAAAAGCATCACACCACTGTTAAAGCAAGCCCGTGTGCACTACTGGTATTGGTACTTATTTAATGCAGAAAACAAAGTAAAGAGATCACCAAACGTGTTGCTATTTGTTGTGTTTCATGTGGTTTCACTTAAAAGCATTACAGTAGAACCCCACTGTTACGTCGTTTTCGGCTGGTCCTGGCACAGCTCCCATAGAACCCAATGCATTGCTGTTACGTCGCAACCGTGGGACCGTTACCGCATAATACGTTGCGAACTGCCACACCGCGCTGGCCCGAGTGGCCATTTTGACTTTTCATGTTGCTTGGTTTGGTTGCATTGGCCGCCCAAAGTGCTGGGGGCGACACTTATTACGTATTTTCGGTTTCCGCCAGCAAAAGTATGGCCTTTAAGATCCGCATTTGCTATCTAAAGATGGTGTCTATGGCGCGTTGTGGCCCTAAAACTGGTTTTGGCTCACAAGGGCAATAACGCCGTCGCCGCGCGCCGTGCTTTTTTTCCGTGCGCGAGACGCGGTCGTCGGCTCTCCTCGCACGTTTCACTCGCACATACAGTGCGCACACATGCAGGTCAGGTCGCACTGCATGTGCGACGATCGTGTCTCGCACGCGAAAGAAAGAAAAGCAGGGAGGAAGCACGCCTCCTTCCGTTGCGCTCGAGGCACCGGCGAGGGAGCGAGGGGGGAGGGATAGCGGGCAGCGTTGTGCTCTGGCATCATACTGCTCTGGCATCAAGATACGGCTTGCGCGCGGGCCGTATCTTGAAAGCGATCTGCGTGGGGGCAGAGTCTACACAGTGTAGGTGCGTCGGCGGCTTGCAGCTTTGTGCGTGCTGCGTGTTCTCAGCGCTCAGTTTGCGTTGAAGCGATAGACAACAACACCAAGGTCACTTCGCTCGCTTCTGCAGCGGCGCTTAACTGCGCGTGTCCGCGCTCATCGAGTGTGATGTGTTCATATTTGCCTGTGGGCGCTAACACCATGTTTGTTAATTAGTTAATAAGCAAATGTTTACAAGTTTATATGGACGATAAAACTACTATTCTTACTTTGTATAGCTCATTGCAATCGATACTTTGGCTGTCGGGCTAAACTACTTTTTTGTCACACATAAGAATTAAAATAATATTGTGTGCAGTTCAACACTACTCCCATTTCTCAATTTTTCCTGTTTCCCGGCTCCTACGTTTTTTTGTTTTTTGTTTTTTTTTTTGCGGTCCCGTGAAAAACCTAACAGTGGGGTTCTACTGTATTAATTCCTACTGACGAGGATTTGCATACATGAGTTCTTTACAAGATTTAGAAATGTGTTTTTACCAAAGGTGTTTATTCTTGCAGTTCTTTCGGGTGATCAGGCAGGCCAAGTTTACTGATCGGTCAGGATTCACGGCATCCCTAATGTATGCAAGCTTAAAACAAAATTTATTGCAAGTGAGTGTGGTTTTGCCAGTAAAGCTGGCTCCCTGAGAAATGCACCATGCTTTAGTATGTTGTGTCCGCTGTGGATGCGATGACAGTTACGTCTTTTTTTTTTGCTTCAATTTCATGTATTCATTGTGTGAGTCAACGCGAGGCATTCGAAAACTTTTCGAAAAATATAAGCATTTTCGAATACATACTGACTATTCAATTCGTTATTCAAAAGTTCTGAATAGTAGCACACCCCTAGTTGATGGCATCCACATGTACAGATGAACTGAACTATTTATGAATAGCACAGCTAACACAGCATGTTTTGCTGCAAACGTGACCGAGAGAGAACAAAAATATCTGATGCATTCACATCTACCCTGCAGGAGGTCCCTTAGAATAAATTTATCTCGCCGGTTATTTGCACTTGTGCAATCTTTTCTGCAGTGCTGCCACTGTGCTAGTTGTCCTCAAAGCACCGCAATTGCAGCCAGTTGCAGGGTCCTCATTTTAAACTTTTGTAAGCGAATATTTTGGTGTAAATCACAGACCTGAACGACCACCAAGCCTGCCTGACACTGTTACTCATGTTCATGATGAATGTATTTCAACAAAATGCACTGTTTGCAACAGTATTTTTCACATGCACACACCCCAAAGAAACAACATGTATTCAGTCACAACAGCTTATAAGCCACAACATGTTATGCCATTCTGCCCAATTTCGACCAACTTTTGTTAAATCAGGCCTGTGATAGAAAGAGCTAAAGAAAAGGTTCACCCTTGAGTTTCTGATAAATTACAAGAACCTTATCCTGAGTTCGTCACTTTACAGAGTGAAATACAGTAGACTTCCGTTAATTCAATCCCGGCTGAACGTCCTGGCCGGCGCCCATGCATTTCTATGGGCCCAAAGTTCCTAAAGTTCCGATCCTAAAACTGGCCTTCACCGGATAAATTGAATTTGAGCAGTGCGCACACACGCGCCTCACCCTTATGGTGACCCAAATAGTGATCCCTTTAGTGGCAGTATCTGTCCCAGTGAAGCTTAGGGGACAGTGAACGTGTTGAACACATGTCATCACTCATTGAAAACTCCTATTTTCAGCCCCCCCATACGAAGATTTTCAAGCAATAACCGTCAATCGCAATGACTGATTACAGTATTTACCTGATAGTAATACGGACCGTTTTTTTTTTCCAGAAAAATTTGGCCAAAAATTGCCTGCACGGTGCAATCAGATACAAAACAAATAGACCTTGGCGACGTTTGTATCCTTTACCACATAACACAATTGTACTGTGCCGAAGCTGACTTTAAAAAACTGTGTGGCGAAGCTGATTGTGCTGCCACCATTATGCAACACATTTTTTTTGCCAAGGAATAAGGTGCGCGTTAGATTTCTACTTTGTTCAGGAGCGTTAATGGTGTTCCTACGTTAGTTTCTACATTAGTTTCATCCACATAGAAAAGTGGGCGGATGTTTGATTTGAGAACGTGTTTGAATTGGGCAGATATTGCCAAATGAATCAGGCAGTGTGTTTTGGCATTTTCTCTTTATTTTGGTTAATTTGACCAGCTGGATAATTCCGATAAATTTCATCGTCCCGTCAGGGTCTAATTAAGGAAAGCCAACTGTAGAGCATAGGCACTGCATTGAGTCCAACACAAATGCCGTGAAAGGCATCTGGTGACCTGTACAGAAACTGCCATGGTGAATCCAGCGTCTCTCATCGTTTTATTTATAAAATTGCACACTATTCAGCTCACATACAGCAGGTACATGAAATTCACTAAGATGATGAAATGAAGTTTCTCAAGGCATTTCATGCCTACCACACTGTGCAGCAAGTACATAAAATTCCCTAAGATGATGAAATGAAGTTTCTCAAGGCATTTCATGCCTACCACACTGTTCAGTTTTGTTTATTTGTTTCAAGCACTCCAGCCTTTCCATGCTCGTTGCTGCTCTTCTAGCGAACATGAAATGAACTTGTCTATCGCATTTCCCGAACAAGAACAGAATAAAGCATGCATATACCATATTTACTCATGTAACGCCTAGACACCCCCTTTGAAGTGGGAATATTTAGAAAAAAAGTTTCGCCAAGCTTCACGCACATATCTGCATGCATGGCCTTCAAGATTGCAATGGTGCACCAGAGCTATATCAGAGGCCACTCCCACGCACTGCAAGCTGCAACTAGATAGCACTAGTTATTGTCCTGTTGACGATGGCATCATCGTCAATTTATCCCACCCCATTGCACACAGCCAATGCTGCATTTGCGGCATATATCAAGCGTCAAGCAAGTTTCAACACTATCAGCTGTGCCGAGGTGCATTGTTTAGCAGGTTTAGCTGCATCATGCTTTTAGGTGCATTAAGAGCGCATCACATTAAGAGTGCAATAAGAAGTGTGAACGTGAATATTGAACACATGGTGTGTGGTTTTGTTCCAGACTCTCATCAAGAGCTATAAGGTAACGCGAATCAAAAAGAGTAATGGGTGGCGCGGAGGATAATGAGCTTTACAGTAGTGTCTATGAGGCGAGCTCGTCAAACAAGGATGATTGAAAACTACAACCAGCAACATGGCCTGCAGCAGCAATGGTATAACATGACTCCTAGTACAGCCAATCCCGGATATATCAAACACAGATATATCGAATTATTGCCTATATCGAACAGTTGTAACAACCCCTGGAAATTCCATGTAAAGGTATAGCACTGTACTACGAGTACATCGAGCTCCCATTCACCAACACATTTGATATATCAAATGCTGCGTCCCTGCAAGCGTGCTTTTAACGAGACGGCTGATCAGCTCCCACATCACTGGAAATATTCATGCCATAATTAAACGGTATTGATTTGGCAGATGCTATCAAACAATACAATGAATCTGAAGGGCAGAAGTAAAAGTGAGAAAGGTGCGTCTCTGCCATGAGGTGCACGTGCTTTGTTACAAAAGAAAGGCGAAGACGACAACAATGATGAAGGTGCGAGCATAATCGTGCAATGGCAACCGAAAAAGGATAAAGAAAAAGAATTTCCGCAGAGCCTCGTGCCACGAGTGTGGAATGCAAGAGTGGTGCCATTGTGAGGGAGGAGGCCGAGAGAAGAAGGCAGCAGCAGCGGAAGAAGCAGCCTGTAGAACGATGGGTCCGGGCTTCTACCTATGCATGGTGCTCCTGCACCTACGGTTCAATAATTGAAGCTGGTGTACTTCTGCGGAGGCGTCTAGCGGAGCACAGACCACAGCCTCTATGAGCCTAGACTTCCCTCCTGGCCTACGTTCCTGCCCCATCGTGACAGGTCATCTCGCTGCCCGACTCCAACTGGGTACCCCTCAGTAGCCCTCTGGATGCCAGCACCATTCCGGATGTGACCCCTCCTCCGACACCCCACACCGAATCATATGATGATGTGTGAACTTCAATGACCTAATACTTTAGTTTGCAGACTAGTTAGAGACTCCAGACTTAGAAGTGTTTCAGAGTAAGGTTTGTTACAAGTTGTCTGTCGTTGAATTGACATAAACATGTTTGTGTGCGTGCAACAGAGAGTATACGCTTCATATTTTCTTTCCTATATTGGTCTGTATAAACCACATTCAAGAGCCTACTACAATGAAAAGATCTACACCGTGACAGTCTCTCAAGATATGAATGCATCGTGCAGCAAGGGTCTTATTTGCACTAAATAATCAGGGATTTGCTTTAGTAAGCTTAAGCACAACACAGCTGTGTAATGCGGTGAAGCATTCCAATAGTGGAAAGAACCATTATGCAGTGAGGCATACTACATGCAGCAGTTCATTATCAGAAAGAGAATCGCCTCGCTGCTTTAATAATGCAAAAGGCTTCACGGTCAAATACACGTGTACCATAAGAAAGCGTGAATGGTACTTAATCTTTTCACTGAATGGCTCCAGACATGGGATGCCGAACTGGAGATGTCTGCAGCACCGGGTTAGCCTTGTATAGTTACCATGAACGGCATATTAGGGTTCTGCGAGCGGTCAGTACAAAACCGACCTCAAGCAAATTTCTCGCAGCTCCGATTGTCCCGGTGCTCTTTCTTCTCCCTGGTCGAGACGCTGGCCTTGTTCGCTGCTGACGGCGGCACAAACATCGGCTCAATTGTTTGTGACACGAGATAACTCTTAGTGTAAAGTGACCTCGAAAGTGTGCATGTTATGAAACGTTGTGGTTAATCGTTGGCGTGATTTTGGCTCGCAAGCGGTCAGCGCAGCCGCCGCAGCAATCGTCTCTACGAAGCGGCTCGCCTTGCTAACGTGTTTTCTCATCGCTACCAACGCCGTCGGCAAAACTAATTGTATTGTCAGTTATGAGCGTCATAAATGTGCAGATGTTGATTGTGTTGACGAATATAGGCGCTTTGTTACGAGCTGCGGACGAATCGCAAGAGCCGTCGGCCCCGGATCAGACGGCCAGAGAGCTAGGCCTATACCGTTTCCCAGCGATCGCCAGCTCGCCTGTGGTGGATCGAATCAAAAGTGGTTGACCAGGTCTAATACGGTGGCGACTCCCGCCTGGAGGAAATAGTCGCCGCTGGATGACGAAAACGATGACGGCGATGACATCGCAAAGCTCGTGCAGGCGTAGCAGACGAACTAGCAACACGAAGCTCGCTCGCCTGCGAGCGCACTGGCTTGAACACGTCACAGTTTTGTGCGATCACGTGCTCACTGTGTTTACAATCCCTCTTCTCCCATCCCGTTGCTCTCTGAAACCGAAACTTGGACTGGTCGCTGCAAAGAAGACTCCAAATAATTACCTGTAGCGTTCTGAAGCAAATGAGGTTTCGCGCCGTGATTACTGGGTCATTAGCTACTTATTACAGCAGAAAAAACAAGTTCGAAAATTTTTGTGTCAGTACTCCTTTAACCCTTTCAGGGTCAATATCGTACATGTACGACCTCCGCGAACACCCTCAAAATGGTCAATGGCGTACATGTACGGTGTCGCTTGTACATTTAAAAAGCGCGCCTCTTTCGATCATTTCTTTTGCTTGGCATGTGCTGCCACTCGACGGAAACACGTGGAATTTTTTACTTGCGCCAAGGCCTCTCCGTTTTTTTTTTTTTTTTTTGCAACGGCGCGTCGGCTATCGCTCCCGCATCCGGGCGCACGCGCGCGCGCGCGGCGGCGAAGTGCACGATTATTTCGATTATTTCTTGCGCTTGGTATGTGCTGCCACTTGACGGGAACACGTGGAATTTTTGCTTGCGCCACTGCCTTTTTTTTTTTTTTATGGCGCGTCAGCTACCGCTCGCGCATCCCGGCGCGCGCGCGCGGCGGCGGCAAGTGCGCTCTTCCACAGAACACCGCTCTTCTTTCTATCATTTCTTTCGCTTGGTATGTGCTGCCGCTCGACGTGAAGACGTGGAATTTTTACTTGCGCCAATGGCTCTCCGTTTTTTTTTTCTTTCTTTTTTTTTTTTTTTTTTATGCTAACGGCGCGTCAGCTCTCGCGCTTGCGCATCCGGGCGGGCGCGCGCGCCCGCGCGCGGCACCGGCGGCAACGGTTTTCTCCTGCGGCGGATCCCGCTTGTTGCACTAAACTGATGGCTATCTGGTTTCAAATCTCTCAAAGGGTGACCGCTTGTTACTCGATCGTTTATCGCCCACCGCGGCGCGATTACACCTGTTCCCAGGCAGCCGCCTATATACACAAACGATGCTGCCGTTTTTGCGGTTCCTTTTTTGGAGACCACAAAAGCTCTATAGCCTGTTGTTGGCGATAGGACGAAGGCTTCTCACTTGTTTCGGTTTCCGGATGTGCACACAACCATTTTTCAGCGCGCTTATCTTCTTATTCACGAATAGACATTGTGTATTTTAGAACACAAACGATTTTTTCCTCACTTTACTGTCACTTTTAAAAAATTACGACCATATTTTTTCGAAATAGATTCTTTCGAAGAATTTAAATCAGCAATAAAAAAAATCGACCCTGGGGGGTCGCATTTGGCAAAACAATTCGACCCTCAAAGGGTTAACGGTGTATTTTAACAGATGCACAGGTGGGAACGCCCACGCACTAGTTTCGGCAGAGCGCATATAGCTGTTTTGCATCCACACTGCATTCATTTTTACCTTATCCTGAATAAAAATACACAATAAGCACACCACGTCGACACACCACATCGCTGAGGCCGGGCGCGACACGGGCTTTTAAGGTTAGAATTGCAATAAGTTTATCAAAGAATGTTCCGCAGCAGAAGTTAATTGCAACATTCATCAGCAAAAAAAAAAAAAAAAAAGAATAAGTAAGCTTTTGTTCGTTCAACGCAGCCTTGGAGTAACAAATCCCACTTACTCCCGATTTCTTAAGTCTGAGACGTGCGGAATTTCTAGATAGGGTTAAGACGGGCATGTTTCATATTTCGAATCATCTATATATCAAGCTATTTTGCGATCCCCTTCAAGTTAAATATATCCGAGATCAACTGTATTCCAAATTTTTCCACACCAAATTTTCCAGTAGAAAACAGGTAACCCAGAAAACAGAAGCAGCTGCACTCACACGGAGGCAGCCTCGCACAAGCTGTCTCCAAGAACTTGGCGCAGCGAGTTGTCCCGATCAAACACACCCCAGGTGGCTTGTAGTGCAGAGTCTAGAAGACAGTTGCCAGCACTGCGATTCCAGAGGGCATACAGCCTTGAGCCCAAGGTCTCGGTAAGCTCCAGGCTCCAGTTGATGATGGCTGAGTCTTCCTCAAGCTCTGGGCCAGGAACAAAATACAAGGCATAAATTTGCACACTAAGTAGAGCTATTAAAATTACATCCACTTAAAATATTTTGTATAAGAGAAGCACTGGAATGTGGCTCTTTTGCAGGGTTCTCCCTGCACCTGCTGCATTGAGCATTGTCCGTGCACAGAATAAATCCGTTCAACATCACTATGCCTAAACAGTTATTCTGTTTCCCAGACATGACTTGTATTCAATTCACTGATGCCTATTAATGGAAGCATAAATACCACAAAATAAAGTGGCAGAATCCCAAAACAGTACCAACCATTGTATACACTTACAACCAAGTTTTCACAAATTCTTTTAAAAAATGCTGTTCCTATAGCCAAATCAAAAAACTTTTAATAAAGAAGACTTTCATATTTGTCAAAAGACTGTTCCATCAGCTTCCATGATGTTTACCTTTCGTCAAAGCAAGCTGTAAGTGTACTGAAATAACTATAAAACTATCTGTTTAGCGTAACATTCTTCGTTTCAATTGGTTTTTAATTAGAGTCGTTTGTTTGGATAGGCAGGGATGGGAGAAGGCAGCTACTGTATTTGCACAAATGTAATGTGACCACGAATATAGTAGTGCAAGCAGAGAGAGCGCTCTTGACAAATCCCAGCATAGTGTTATGACTATAATGAAAATTAGTGATGTGTACTGCATCCATATCTATAGGTGCTTCTAGAATAGCATTAGAGGCAGTACATTACACCAATGCAAAAGTTCTTGGGGCCACAGCGTATCGCTGCAGTCTATGCCAATGTGCATCCCAGTAACGAGTCACTCATCACGCCATGCTGAACCAATCAACCCTTTAAGATGAGACAAAAAAATGCCCGAAAAACAAATTATATTTTTCATTTAAATGTGCAAAATACACTGAGAATAACGATATTCAATGTCAAGAAAAAATATTTTTCAGGAACTTTTTAACCAAAAGATTTTTTGTCTGTGCCACACCAGGAAGAACACCAAAAGCAGACAGAGTCCTTTGATACTTCTGGTAATGAAACTTCAGGCCAAGTTTGCTATAGGGACAGCAGCTGCCACTAAGGGCACCACTGCACATGAGGAGGCACAGGTAAGGGCACAAGGCAAATAAAGAAGTTTGAGGAAGAGAAAAAAGTTTAAGATGTATAAAAAAAATTAAGGATACGAATTTTAGGTGACACGAATATTTCACGCGAGCCCGCGAGATTCGTATCACCGAGATTTTACTGTACATTGCATTTCTTCTACTTTACCTGTGCAATACCACTGCAGATGGGGATATTACATTGGTCTTTTTCCTCTCACCGTGCTTTCAAAAGAAAACAAATTACATGCCTAGCTTCTTCCTTGTCCCCTGTTCTTGCTCTAATCCATCAAATGACACTTTCTGCCTCTTGTTCAGCGTTGGCTGAACACATTTAGTAGAAATCTCAGTACTCAGAACCAAAGCTTAGCAAGAATATATATTTTTTGGGGTTTGTTGCCTGTAGGCAACACTCGGCCATGAAGGATTAACATGAGAGCAGTGCACTCACTGCACTGAGGACAGATGCACAAGCATCAGGACAGCTAATTTTTTTTTTTTTTTTAATGTGAAGCCATGTAGATGCACGCTGCTGTGATTAATGAGGCCACTGGACCTTAAGTCCCCAGATCAGCTTACTGCAGTTGTACCCCTTTGCACTACCATAGCTTGAAGTTGGTTGTGCTCTTGCTGCTAGCACACCCTCACGCCCTGCCACTAAAAGGTTGACTTTCCTGTGAAGCTTCATTGCTTCCACATTTTTAAGCCCAAAGCAGGTAGAATCAGACCATGGTTCCAAAATGACATTATGTGCTCTCCAGGGATAAACATATGTTTAGATGTAGCACTTCTTAGCGCACAAAAATACTAGGACCATTAAGGGAGAACAGCTAACTTCCACGAGATCCTGAACAGGGTTGTGCCAAATTTTGAAATTGGTTTGGCTACCTTTCAGATCTGCCCTTGAATCTCACCTCCAGAGCTGTGGTTGCAAGCAATAGTGAGCCATTAAGAGGTAACAGCACGAGGCAGTGCACTTAGCCACAAAATTGGAAAGGAAATGCTTACATTCCCATGCACACTTCTGACTGCCTTGCTTGGAAAGGGAGAGGAACCAAGGGAGAGAAATGTGGTTGGAGTTCGATGCACAATTGATGTCCAGCAACTACAAAAAAATAAGGGGTCATAACTCACCTTTTTGCACATCCTGATCCAGTAGTTCATCAAACAGAACCTTCTGCACAGATGGATGAAACTCTCTGATTTCTAAGTGAAAAATAATACCCAAGAGAAAATAACACTGAGTAAGTAATGTTTTATATATCAAAGTAACACTGGCACTTTAATATTAAAAAATTCGAAATCAACTTTCATTTCTCATGCCTTCAAGGTTTCAACAATCTGGAAATTAATTTTCACCTTTCCCACCTTGCCTCCATGAACACTTTTCTTATAAAAAAAGAAAAAAATTGAAGGAGAAGCCAAGTTTCTGTGCGTGAATGAATTTGCTAGTTTGCATACAAAAATTCCATTAGAACAAAGAAAAGCTCAGATATTATGATTGCCTTTATCGTAACGAACCCTCAACTTCTTCTCAAAAACAAAGCCAACAAGTATGTACACATTTTGCTTGTGTTGACATACTACATTGTCTGCCTAGTCACCTAGCAGCTAGGCGACTAGGCAGACGATGTAGTAGGTCAACCCTAATTGATCCAGTAGTAGCTGACTCCACCCAAACCAATGCACAAGCCAATTCAATCCGGTAAGTTGTGAAGGACTGCATCTGCGTTTGCGGTTTGCGCAAAAGTTGCCCACATCCTGCTTTGTTCATTTACATGTCAAATTGTGACACAGCCTTGGTCAACTTCAGAAATAAACATGTCCGCAGCAAGTACACCACAAAGACAAGGGACAACAATGGAGCAAACAACGAAGTGCTCTGTTGTTGTCCGTCATCTTCGTTGTGTCCATTCTGCGTACGTTTGTTTCTGAAGCCGCAGCAAGTACACCACAAAGACAAGGAACAACAATGGAGCAAACAACGAAGTGCTCTGTTGTTGTCCGTCATCTTCGTTGTGTCCATTCTGCGTACGTTTGTTTCTGAAGATAAACTATCCAAATGCAATCTCGTTTTGGAATATATTGCATACCTGCCAAGTTCAGATAAACTAAATCCAGGAGATCTTCCGACCGGGGGGGGGGGGGGGGGGGGTCAGTCGGTTACACCCCCCTTCCTCAAACTGCGATATTTTCAAGTACTGCGAGGAGAACTTCATTACAATTTTATTTATTTACAGATATGCAAATGACCACATGAACATCAAAGTCTCACTTTATGTCTTATGTCTCACAACCACCATCTGATTATGAGGCATGCCGTAGTGGGGGATTAATTTTGACCACCTGGGGTTCTTTGACATGCAACCAATGGACGGCACACGGGTGTTTTTGCATTTCGCCGCCAACGAAATGCGGCCGCTGCGGCCGAGATTTGATTACGCGAACTCGTGCTTAGCAGCGCAATACCAAAGCCACTAAGCAACCACGGCGAAGGTTCAAAAATTATTCCGATGTTTGATTGTAAGAAATTTCATTTCTTTCACGTTTTGTGAGGATGACGTTTCCGAGCGTCTTGAGTGAGCAACACATGGACGAGCGGCACGGCATCCTCGTATTTTTGAGAATGTTAAATTGCCGCTCACACTCTGCATTGCTCTGTGGTATCAACAAAATACCCAGCGTCACTTCGACATTAAAAATACCTGAAGATACTTTTTGCGCTAGCACTCCTTGCTTTTAAAGCCATGACTGACCTTAGGCCTACGCAACGCCAGAGCGGCTAA
Organism: Dermacentor silvarum; assembly: GCF_013339745.2. NCBI lineage: Eukaryota > Metazoa > Arthropoda > Arachnida > Ixodida > Ixodidae > Dermacentor > Dermacentor silvarum. Next base: position 30,306,895 of record NC_051154.1, read on the forward strand.
CGCCGAGGAGAACGATGGAGAGTCTAGTGTTCCTAGTTGCAGAAGGCGGCATTCGCTGGCTAGCTTACTAATGAGATTAGGGCCACTATGGCACCCAACAACCCCGTCAGCGTAAGGAGCGGCTCTGTGGTTAACGAAACAGCGCATCTATAGTGTTTCCGTACTACTTTCTCAACAATGTTTTGCGCAATGAACTTCTAACTGGATTAGATTGGGAGACAACAGCAATTTCCAGAAGATTTTCCTGTGAACCGTGCAAACGGAAAAAATGGTCTAAATCCGGGAGTCTCCCGGGTAATCCGGGAGACTTGGCAGGTATGATATTGGTTGACTCCTTTAACTGCTGTTACAAATTTTTAAATATCGTAATCATCAAGCCGCTTCAAACAGCATCAAATCCACCCTTGATGTTTGGTCAAAGAGGGCGGTGATCAAGAGACGGAACTGCCGCATAATTACTGTTGTTGAGAAGAATCCTGTGATCATACAACTATCGCTAAGTTGTAGGGGATGGAGATTTGGTGAGCTTCTGGAGACTATTTTTGTCTGTCATGACAGCCATGAAAATGGTCAAAATACAGAATGACCAGGTCACATATAAACATATGTGCATACATGCAGCAACGCGTTCACCAGCTTGCCTGGCCACTTGTGGAACAGACTTTCTGGAGAATTTGACATTTAGGACTTGGTTTATTAGAACTTTTAAGCCGTCATCGTTAATTCTGAATTTTCCTTTGGTGACTGTGCTGTGCTTTACCACATACATAATCGAGTGCAATATTCAAGGTGATTCTGTTTTGTTCAAACCTCCAATTTATTCTAATAATTTCCCAGTCTCCTTGGAGTTCGAATTAACAAAGTTACAGAATATTTCAATACACATGACATGTCTCTCACCTGTCGGTAATGCAAAGGTGACAAATTCAGTGACAAAGTAGCAAGAAAAGGGTCCCTTCTTCTGCTTGAAGGAGGCAGTAATGTGGTGCCGAATGTCAGCAGCAGCATCTCGTCCAACATCTGATGGAACACGCTTGGCAACAGGGTGAGTCATGCCCGAATTGGATAGCAGCAGAGCCAGGATGTCTTCTCGCTGTGAAAAGAACAGTGGTATATTATCTGCACATGACAGAGCATCAGAGTGCAAGCAATGGACTTGCACTTTAAGGGGAAGCATGGGTCTCAGACCAAAAATTTTTTAAATCTTTACTCTTTTAGTTATGGTGCCGAAAAACTTGTACATGTATGTAATGTTATGTGCTTATTTCGAATACAGTCAATGTCCCATTTTGCAGACTTGCTATGGACTGCAAGGACGTCTAAAAAAAAAAAAAAAAAGAATGTATGCCTCAAGGGCTCAAAGCACCACAGCTACGTCCGAATGAGATTTCAAGGCCTGCCAGTACAATTATTAGGTGTCTCGGTGCTCGTACTGTGACAGGAGATGGCCGGTGATTGAGTGTATAATTAGGCAACACATTTCATGCCATGTGACAGTAGCCCCTGTGCACTATTGGTATGCTTCAGCACAATACATTGCGTATGCTTGACTGCGTAACACAGCTGTACTGCAGCGAAGCTGACTTTCGGGAACCAGCATTACACAACACTTTAGACCCGAGCTGTGCTTCCTGCTCTTTGACGCCATCGGCGAGGATGACGAAGGCGGAGTCGGTGCCATTGCCGACAGTGGTGAGCCCTTTAAGGGGTGTGGGGATGCGCGACTCTCACGCGTCCCCTGATGTTGTTTTCCCCGCATGTCTCCTGTGGTCCGGCTTCTCCGCGTGGCTAAGCCCGGCAGCGATCGTGGTGGTTGCGGCGCATTGCGGGAGATGGCGCGAGTGTCGCGATGCTGGCGCCGCCGAACGGCGGGGTGACTTGGGAGAAAAAGGTCGAAGGCGCTCTCTCTTTGGGTTGGGATCGGCGGCCAACACGCACGAACGCTTCGCGCGTGCGCTGGCCCGCTTTGCGCGACCGTCGCGCGAGGCTAAGAGCAGGACACCGGTATGGACGAACACAGATCGTTCGAGCGCGCCACCGTTCGCGTGACTGTACACGTGAACGACTAGGCGATGGTGTCATAGCATGAGGCGAACGTATTCGCTCGCTATCTGGGTCGCGGTGAGTCAGACTTCCTTGATTTGTCGCGCGCCCGTGTGAATGTTCTATTGGCTGTAATTCGGCTAGTGTGCATTAGTATGAAAGGTGCAATAAATGCCCTTTTCATTGTTTGCACTACTGTGTTGTCGTTCCTTTGTCCCAAGAGCGCGTGTGAGATCCCACAGGGGAGATGCTACTCAGATAATTTCATTAATATTTGCGACAGCTCAATGAAACTTTCAACATTTACAGAGTTTGAGCTCCTCTTTTAAAATGTTTTTAGTTTTTTGATAGCTCATTTGGTTAATTTCTTGCTCACCATGCATTTGTAAAAACAATGCATCTTTGTGCAAGCTTATCAAAACAAGTGAAACAAAAAATCAATAATTAAAAAAAAAAGTTTTTTTTTAGTCGCATCTCCCCTTAATGGGTCTCTGAAGAGGTTGAGACAAACTTTGTGGACGCATAGAGTACAGCTACAGTAAAAAATTGGCGTCACAATTTAAGTGAAGCGTCTCATGCACAATTACAAGTTACTCTCCTCCCTAGCAATGCTTTTTCTTAACTCGTTCGCTGAGTGATCGGGGCCAAGCTCTGCCTTCACTGGCTCTGCGTCATGATGTGACCTCGTGTCGTCTACTTACGGTTGCCTAGGAACCAGCATATGAAGCCTCTCCAACCTCTCCGCTAGCCACCTGGCCGTCAATCCCCGGCGAGCTATCCAAGCAGTGTGCATTGCGAGCGTTCCGTCGCAGCACCGAGCATGTCCAGTATTCTAGTAACCGCAGGCGAGCTGGCTGTTATGATGGATGGGCAGAGGCGTAAACTAAAACCCCCTCCATACTACTACCACTGTGATGAAGGAACTTTAGTGTAGATGTAAATGAGCGGCCTGATCGACATGCACGGTCCAGCCAACTGGTGGCTCAGAACTTAAAGGCAACACCGGCGATTTTTCGATGTCAACGGATGTCGATGAAATTCGCTGGGTCTGTTCCTCTGAATACATCCGTCATGTCCTAAGAAAAGCTGGCTTGAGAGTTGCACAGATTTTTTACAAATGAATTTAATTTATTGCCTCGAGCACCCTATCTTACCTCCTCATCAGTTATAGGCCACATTGAGTATGACGTCAGGAATATTCCACGCAGAGCATGCTGGGATCATACAGACGACAGCGACGAGAGCGTGCAGGTAGTGCAGGAGTCGACGATCGTGAGCTCGTGCTTGGCGTGAGATGTTGCTGTCGCAAGAAGTTGCATTCCCTGTGGACGGGCAAGTGATGCAAGATGGCAAGCGGTGTTGCGTTGTTGGCTGCACGAACTTCAGCCCTCGCCATCCGCAAACACAGTTTGAGCCGATGCCGATCGCGTTCAGCTGAGGTTAAGCTTATCACAGTGGCCGAGTTCGTGCGTCTGCTGCTGGCGGACCAGACTGACTGATATGAAGCTAATTAAGCTATTCGGATGAGGAAACCTGCTTCTGTAGTTCAGTTTTGACCACACGGATTTGAAATAAACCATTCCTCATTTCGTACAGTGCACGCGCAAAAAGCTAGAAGCGACAACACGATGCGCAATCAACATCAGTATACGTTGCCGTTCTCAAATGCGGCCAGTTGCACTCGCCGGCGCTTCCCTAAATGAAATGTGACTACGCACATCCATGGGTATATTATTACCTATTGTTATGCGGACTCATTATTTAGCTTACAAGGTGCACTGTTTGCCTCGTATCCCAAATGGGCAGCAAGCGGAGGCCCCTTCGATACAGCATGCGTAAACAACCGTTTCGTTCAGCTGCCAACGATGTCATACTTCATGACATCGGCGTTTCTGCAGGAAAACTATGCATTCTCTAAATGAACGATCGTATGCGCAATGTCCTAATCTATGTCTACATTACGGAACACTAATTGTGTGCATGAAAAGAATACGAAGAATGATAAGCAGGCTGCACAACGCTTCCCTACTACGGTCTCCCGCTCGCTGTTTCCGAAGGTGTGTGGTCGCACATATCAGCGCGACCCAGAGTGATGTAACGGTGCTTACATGTACAAAATCTGCGTGTTTTGATATGTTCTGACATTAATTGATGTCACCGATGAGCGGCTATCTCAAGCGAACGACGAGTTGTCGCTGTACTTGCCGATGTAAACAAATGCACCGGTCGGTGCTTTGGACTGTCAGCGGCGTTCTTGCGGGATACAACTGTGGAAAGGCGTGCTCCACATCTTACAGTGAGCATGCGAAGCGGTTCCCTGAGAGGGGTAAAACACCTAAAATAGCAAGCAGCACGTATATCAGTGGTTAGGGCTACCCTTGGTCTTCATGTTGCAGCGCGATATATGTTGCGCATGGGCGCTGACTCTAGTGGTGGCAGATGGCGATTCGTGGCTATTGAATTCTTCTGAATCATAACTGTCACTGTTTGACAGATCCGAATAGGTGGTGCAGCTTACAATGTCACCCGAAGGTCCGGCGCGGTCACGAATAAGCTGAGCGTCTGCTCTTCACCGGTTTCGTTCGCCCCATGGGCGAGACCCCCGGCATCCGTTGCGCGCCTTCCCCGCCGGGGGTACACTCGTAACGTCACACGCAGAGGCTCTCTCGGCTGCTTGCTCAGGTTTCGGTTTCTTTTTTGCACTTTGTTGCTTATTTAGAATTATTTTCGAATTTGCGGAAACAATTCTATCAGGTGCGTCACAGGAGGATCTCGGGAACCTAAATATTTGATTAGCTTGACATGGTCAAAAAATTGCCGGAGTTGCCCTTTAACCAGCCAAACAACGAGCTAATATTGCTGTAACCAAGTGTAAAACATTCTAAACATTTAAAAAGACGTGTTCAAGATTACACCCCTGCCGAAAATTTACACCAGCAGCATAGTAGAATACACTTGGGTTACTGCTATATTAGCTCTGTATTTGGTTGAGCGTTGCGCCACAAAGTGGCTGCACCGTGAAGGCAATTCTAAAGTCCCTATACCGGAAAAGTTTCGCATTTCGCCCCCATCGAAATGCGGCCGCCGTGGCCGAGATTTGCTCCCGCAACCTCTTCCTGCATCGACAGGAGTGCACATCCGGTTCGACTGCAGTGCGTGAAGATGTTACCCACATACTGCAATATTTTCGTTTTCGTTCTGGTTGTCTTTTATTTGAAAGCGACAAAAGATGACGGCGCAGTAACGATGACTGCCCAAACTGTACCATGCACACCGTTGTTCGAGTTTAATTTGACGACGTTAGAACCTACGGTTTCGCTGCGCTTGGCGATAACACTTGCCCTAAGCTGTGATATTTTATCTTCTGTTTTATTTTATTTTCGTTTCTCGCTTTGAAGGAGAGCCAAAAAGAAACGAAAGGGGGGAGCTTCATCGCGCAGTGCTGTCAAACTGGATGTTCGTGCCTCTCAATTGTGACGACTGGACAGCGTGCACTATACCTTCCGTTAGGCGCTCCGCTGTTTTCGTTTCATTTGACACCAATAGTAGTAAATGACTATTCCACCACTTTATCCATCGTCAAGATCTGTAAACTGCGGAGGGCTGACTTCCTATTCCTTGACACAAAAATTCGAGGTGGCGAAACAAATGGTGGTACAGCAGACTCAAGCACTTCTGCAACGCTCTTCTTAGAAAAACATGATGTAGTGCGTACAGCTTCCCGCCACCCCTAGGCATGTATTGCAGTGAAGATGCAGTGCTGGTGAACAGTGCGTATGAAGTAGGGACCAAATTTCAAGTACAGTTGATCACGCATATATCAAACTCGAAGAGATATCAAAATGCTAGATCAATACTGTATATCAATATTTCTTATTGTAATATGTAAGCTTGAAACACACCGTATCTGAAATCTCGGCACGTTTCGGACAGTTTCCCGAGATCAAGCAAAGTGGAAATTTACAATTTGCTTCTCCAAGGCTGTGTTGAATGCACAAAAGTTTATTTATTTCTTTTTGCACATGAATGTCGTGAATCGCTTGTGCAGTGGTGTGGTCTTTGCTATACTGAGCACAATATTAACTCTAAAGCCTGTGTAAACCACACACGAAAACCGCAGTATGCCTCGCAAAGTACAAGTGCTTGCTGTACATTTTCATTCATGTCGAGGTAGAAATGAACACAGTGTGGAAGAAACCATCCTGAATGATTCTGCACTGTGCCGCCATGAGCACACTTGCACTTTGAATCACGTGTGAACATGCCTAGTTGTGTGTCGGTTACAATACATTGTTAAAACAGCTGATCATCATGTCGGCAACAAGCTAACCAAATAAACTTCTGTCGAGTTTCGATTTCGCAACCGCCATCCTGTTAGAACCAATCGTCCTCACTTCTTGTTTGCACGTCTCTTCTTGCATGGGGCTCGGACGCCTTGCAGTCTCTTCGCTCTCGGCACTTCCCCTCCGACCCCTGCATCAGTGACTGCCGACACTACACAGATGCAGTTAGATTCAGAAGTGGCCTTCAGCTTGCAGAACATCCGTGTCCATTCCCCACCCACATGTCGCCCTGCGAGCACAAATGAAATGCGCTCAGTGTGGACTGTGGGCTTGGGAATCGCACAGCGATGAGTCTTGTGCGCTGCTGCCATGATGGTCTTTCCGCGAAGTGCGGATGTGGTGTGCAGTGGTTTTGTTAAATCCAAACTGTAATTAAAAATTCGTCCAAGTGGGGTTCGGGTAAGGTTTGTTTTGGCCAATCACGAAATCCAAGAACACTATTTGCGGAAAGCCGTTGTATACAAGACAAACCTGGCAGTGCACACATCTACAGTTTGGCATCCCATGCCCGGAGCCAATCAGTTATGTCATCCATGCTTTTTTGTGTAATGCATATCGGACTGGGAGGCCTTCAGCATTCTTGAAACGGAGCAGCGATTATCTCATGCCAATAACGAATGGCCGAGGTTTGCACAATCCATCCATATGCTTAGTGAACAAAACTGAGACACGAACCCTGCTATTTTTTCTCCATGTCGTATGTTGCCCTTGAAATTCATGGTCTTATTGTTTGACAGCATCTGCCAAAACAGTGCGTTTATTCCCGACTGTGCTAGAAATGATTGCATTCCCGTTAGGAGAAGCACACTGGCAGGGTTGCGGTACAGCGTTCTATACAGTAAAACCCGGTGGTACGATCACGGCTCATACGAATTTCGGTGTGATACGAATTCGTAACATTCCCCGGCCGAAATACATTGCTCTCAATACGAAAAAAATCGGCTGTTACGAACGCGTTGCCGCACCACTGCTGATCATACGAATGCGTGAGCAACAGTGGCGGCGGCAGCGGCCGAGCCAGCGGAGCGACCGGCACAGACAAGCCGGCACAGCGGGATCTGGGCAGGATCCATAGTGGCCAAGCAACCGGCCATGTCATGCAGCTGCGCAATCTGTCATTGGTCCCCACATCGAGCGGGCCGGACCACATCACAGCCCAGCCAATTTTTTTCCTATTTACCAATCGAAATCAGGGTTAATAATTTGAGGGCAGCTGCTTGAAGGCCAAAACATTCCTGAAATGCGTTTTTCCAGAAATCAATTTTTCGGTGGTTTTTTACCATTCTAGAACCCGCGTCCCCCCTTAAGCAAAAACATTCGCGAGATCACATGCCCGCACCTTTACACCTTCCAGAAGGCGATTGTTGACAATTTGGGCAAGAAGAAAACACACACGGATAGTAGAGCCCCATTGATACGTTTTTCAAGGGACAGCGAAAAAAAAACAACAAAGCCGTTTCGATCGAAAGGCGAAGCAACGATTGCGATAGCAAATTAGTAAACAGCTGCATGAAGTAAGGATAGTAGTTTTATCGGCTGTATAAACTTGTAAGCATAGGCATACTAACTAAATTACGGTGTCACGCGCACACAGGTAAACAGGAACCCATCTCGCTCGACGACAACCCTGGAGTACGTAACGCGCATGCACATGCTACGTCACGTTGGCGAAAATGAGGGCACACCAGCGCAGCCAACGTTACCGGCGGCTTCCGACGCGCCTGGCGCCGAAATGGCTTTTTTAAGCCCAGACCACACGTACGCTTGCAAACTCGCAGAAGCTCGCGTCTACGCACCTTGCGCCTGCCACGCCTAGCAAGGAATGGCGGTTTGCATCCACAAATACGCGCGCGACAGCGCGCGCTCCCTGGCCTCACGCCTGGCCTCACTCGTTGACGCCTTGGCAGACGTCACTTCGTACTTCGTTGTTGACAGTGTTTCAAAATGCTTCAAAATCTATAAACGTAATTGTTATATTTTAGGGCTGTTAAATCAACACAAAAAGTGAAAAACTTTCTTGCATGGTATAAATCTGCTTCACTGAGAGTTGAATGTACCACGCCGTCGCTGCGTAGCCAGGTGCGCCGACGCGAGGCAGCCCAAGCACGCAATATCAGAGAGGAGCAGATCACCGAGATCGCGCCGCATTCCGACGCATACGAGCCGTGCCGCACCGTCTGCGTATGCGTGGGCACGCAGACGCGAGCTTGTGCATGACGGCAAGCCTACGTGTGCTCTGGGCTTTACACCGTGCTCCTGACCCATTCACCCTTCGGGAGCGATGGCACCATCAACCCACAACGCATCGCGCGCGAAGAAAGAAATGCACCCACGCCGCTTCGCCGACGTTCGCAGACAGCTGTTCAAAGCGGCGCGCACGTTGAAGCGGGGATGGCATCTCGGCTGGCGCAACTCCACTGGCGAAGCGTGACACCGTAAACGACGCTCGCTCGTGCGCCAATAACATCACGGGCGCGGCAGCAGCGGCTGTCTCTCGCTTCAACGCGAACTAAACGTTGAAAGCACAGCGCATACTAAGCTATCCAGCACTAGGCGCACTTTGTCAACCTCGCAGATCGTTTGAAGATGAGGTGCGCGTGGGCTCGCACTTTGCACACGTCGCAGATCACTTTCAAGATATGGCCATGTGATGCGGCGGCCGCGCCGTATCGGCAACGTGCCGGTCGCTTGTTCCCACGCACAAGCTGGCTGCGCCATTAAATTTACATGGCCGCCACATTCAAACGCAACGTAAGATACAGGAAAATTGCAGATTGGCGACGTATGAAGGGGAACTTAATACAGTGGAATCTCGATGATACGATCACGGCTAATACGAATTTCCGGATGATACGAATGATACTGTGGTCCCGGCCGAGCCCCATTACTTTGCAACGTGCTAGAGAACGGTTGTTACGAATCGATTTTCGACCCACGTCGGTTGATACGAATAAACGCCACCCCACTGACGGCCGCAAAAGAAAACAGCACGCAGTCACGCGCGTTTTCCCTTTCTCTTTTGGTGCGGAGGTGCGGACGCGGCGCCGGACAGTGCGGAAGCCACGACTGGGCGCGAGGAGTTTGAAGCGGTGGCGCTTTTGTTGCTTTTGTGCTTTTCTTCTTGTCTCTTCGCTCGCGAAGAGACAAGCGAAGGTTCGTGCGATCTATCGCTTCAACGGAAACTGAGCAGCGTAAGCACAGCGCATACAAAGGTCAAAGCCGGGTGGAGATCGCTTTCAAGATACGGTGCGCGCGAGAACACCGACAGCCGGCACAGGTGCAAAGTACAAGAACGCATTTGTTAGCAGAGTAGGAGCCCCCCCCCCAACTCCCCCCTCCCTCCCGCAGTACCTTCCCGCCTTGCTCCTATCGCGTGGGGGGATTGCGTCGCCAGTTACCCTTGCGCGCGATTGCAAGCATTTGGCGCCGCAGCACAGCGTCGCCCCCCCCCTCCCTCCCTTCCATACCCCCACGGACTTTCGCGACTTCGGTTGTGCGTTCGCTTTGCGTGAAGGCGCGCGTCCCCCGCGCGCTTTCGCTCGCACATACAGCGCACAGTGACGAATCGCCCTTGGACTCGTGCTTCACGTCTCATGCTCCTCCTCCGCATCGCCCTCGTTGATCACCTCTCCCATCGGTGGGCGCACCTCGTGCTCGCTACCGCCCTTATCGGCGAGATTTTCCTGCGGAAGCAGCAATTTCGTCTCACGCAGCTACACTGTAAGCGGCATGCGAATACATGGAGTACTATGGGAGGGTAAACGGGAGTCAGAAAAGACCGCATTGTAGCCAGTTCTGCACTATAAACGGTTACGTTATAAGTGGTCTATACTGTAAATGCTTTTTAGGTACATGTGCCTGAGTGAGTTCACCTCTCGACTCTTTAATTTAGCTAGTTTTAATTGTGTTTCGATGATACGAATTTCGGCTAATACGAATTTTTTTCTTGACCCCGTGAGATTCGTATCATCGCGATTCCACTGTACATGGAAGTCAATGTAGGATTTAGGTCGGGACTGCAAAAACGCGATGCAGCAGCCGGGAAAATGCAGCAGCGAGGAAGGTATCAACGGGGTTCCACTATTAGGATATTTTTTTGGTAAAAAATTCATTTTTTCTTGATTTTGTGTATGTTTTCATGATACGAATATTTCACGCAACCCCGCAAGATTTGTATCACCGAGGTTCTACTGTATATCAATGTGGCCATGAATGGGAGTTTGATAAAGGCGTAGTACAGCACTATGCTTTTGTATGGGATTTCCAAGGGGATTTTAGAACTGTCGATATAGACAATAACTCTATATATCCGAATTTGATATATCCAGGTTCGACTATTTTTTTTCTCACCTAAAACGAAAATTACTCCCATTAAACTTCAGGTAACAAATTGTTAGGTGTCCTATGAAACATGCAACTTTTCATTTTTCAGATGGACCACCTCAATGCAGAAATTACAGCTGAAAATGTGACAATTGCAATTTTTTCAACTTTGGGATCACTTTCTTGCAATGCTTCGTGGTTGTTGCATGCTAAAATATTTTAGCTGATTATTTCGACACAAGGACTGCCAGGAATAGTTTACAAAATGACTACGAAGCTTTAACAAATTTCAAAGAAATGCCCCAAATTGACCTTTTGCGCACATTATGATTACATTCTTTAAAAAGTCGTAGTTTTGCCCGAAAGCCGAAGCATCGATTGCGATAGCAAATTAGCAAAGAGTCATACGAAGTAAGGATAGTATTTTTATCGGCCGTATCAACTTGTAAATATTCGCTTACTAACTAAATTAACAAGCATGGTGTGTGAGCGCACAGAGCAAATATGAACACATCACACTCGCTGTCAAAACACTGGCATGAGGAAACGCAGCACCAGCAGCGAAGCGACCTTTGTGCTGTTGTCTATCCTTTCAACGTAAACTGAGCGCCAAGAACACACAGCACGCACAAAGCTACGAGCTGCAGACACATCTATAGACTCTGCCCCCCTGATGCAGATCGCTCTCAAGATACGGCCACGCGACCGCGTGCAGCCGCTATGAACGCAATTGCAGCTGGAGTAGAATTCCACCCCCCCCTCCTCCCAATGCTTTGTAACGTTGGGTGCATCGTGCACAACGGAAGACAGCAGATTTTGTGCCAGCTTTCCTCTCTTTGGCGCAAGCTAGATTTAACCGCGATTGTCTGCTCTCCGCGCACGCTTTCACTCGCACATACAGCGTAGGGTGCGTGGCGATGGTGTTATCACCCTTGGACTTTACACGGAACCACACGGCGACGACGGCAGAAATGTGCCTGGAGTGTCCATATATAATGCTATCGCAATAATAAATTTGGGGCCTACAAAGGAGAGTGCATAGCAAAGCATGATAGTTTTAAGGTTTTAAGACTATATTTGCATATTCATTGAATGGGATTCAGTTTTTTTTTTATTGTTTCTTTCGTGCGCATCATGGGAGCTCAGGCAGACAAACTTTTTGGGGAATGCATTTCTTTACACCAAACAGATGACCACAGTAAAAAAAAAATAGGAAAGGGTCGAGTTTTTGGCTGGTGCGTTTGGCGTGGAATGACCCAGTCACTCTTTCCACAGTTCGGACTCTCGGAACAAATGTTTATTACATTAGCACAAATGAATGCTGCAAAAAAAAAGACATCTTGCAAAAAACAAGCAGAAAGCTCGAATACTTTGAAGACCTTATGTACAAACCTAAAGAGAAATAAGAGACATGAAAAAAAAAAAACAGCACCCGAATGCCACCATCTCTTGCACTATCGCTAGGTTCAGTGTCAAAATCGTTACAAACGCCTAAGATGCCGCTATCTAGATGGGCTGTGCTTTGAGCAAACAGACTTGGAACAAACTTAGCATTAAAACCATACTTTCTGCAGAATTTCGCATTGCAGAAATTTTTGGCAACTCCAACATGCTCAAGTTAGCTTGGTACCTCACTAAAGATGTGTGCCCAAAACAAAGCATGTAGGTGTAGCCATGAGAACTGTACCTCTTGGCGAATGGCCATGTGTGCAAGAGTGAAGCCCGGGTCAAATTTTGCAGTGCGAGAAAGCAGCCCTGCCTCAGCATGAGTCAGCTGTCGTGCAGGGTCTCCACCAGAGCTCAGGTAACGGCTGATGGGCTCAGGATTTCCGTCCACAACAGCCCGACAGGCATTTAACCACAGCCGATCCACTTCACGTGCCTGTCGCCGCAAACTACACAGGTAGTTGTTGCCGAGAGGGTTTTCATCAGCAGACACTTGCACCTGGGACCGCAAAACAAGAGAAAGTCAATTACAGCCTCAACAAAGACAAGTACAAGTATCAAGGGAAAGTGCTGGATGCTTTTGGAAGCAAATATACAGAAATTCTTTTCTTTCAATTACAAATTCATTAATATCACCCACCCTATCAAATGGATGGTGCTATCAAAAATGGAAGTGGGGCACTGAATGATAAATGTGTTTAGAATGGCAGAGGTGTCTTCTCACAGAAGATTGAAACGACTTGTTTGAAAAATTTTATTTTGATGAAAAATACAGTTGCAAAGAAAATATAGTATATATAGCCCAGTGATGGAAGCGACATTTTACTTCTTGGAGCAGATTTTGGAGCAGAAAAAATGCTAGTTTGGAGCAGCTATTGGTGTTTCTGGAGCAGATCGCAAAATATGCCATACAACTCCTGGAGTTAAAAGCATCACCGTAGCGTCTCATAAACATTAATATTCACAGTTGTCACAGTAGCAGTTCGTAATCAGTATAAGATCGAATTTCCCAGCACCATTTTGTAGCAGGTTCGGAGCAGTTACTAACAAAAATGACAGTTTGGAGCAGCATGTAGCAGCATTTCTCTATGGAGCAGTTTGGAGCAGAACTTCCATCACTGACCAATAATTCAGACTCGACGGGGACCACCTAAAAGTCCGCCTAACTGGGAGTCCGAAATACCGGATTCGCCCGGGAGTAAGTGACTTTATTCCACAAGTGGTCATAAAAGGTGTGCTGTATTCGTACTCTTGGACCATCACTTTCGGGGATACCTTCAATTTCGCATGACTAGGACAACAAGACGCGTCGGTGTCTACGAACGACAGCATTCTTAGCACAGTGCCAAGCACGAAAATCTTTGAGACGCGTCCAGTGCTAGTCACATAAAATATCACAAAAGTGAAAGTATATTTTTTGAAGTGATCGTCAAAGAATACGGCCAAAGTTTGGCGAAGCATTACAGCGCACACAAACAATTGCCTTTTGCCTAGACAATCCTTGGTGGCTATTTTCTGGCAATGCCTTAATAAGCCTGCTTCACATGCAAGCGATGTTGGACCAGAAACGGTGTGGCGGCTGTAGCGTGCGCAATCCTTCTTTCCCAAAACCAGTTTTCCGAGTGGCGCACACCACTGCAATCACAATCGAAACATTTAGAAAAATTCGCGAGCAGCGAGAGCGGCAACCAATGGCAGAGTGCCTGTGAACAGTGACTTTAGGATCACATGACAAGGGCTGGCCGAAGCGCGGGTGGCATGGGGAACTCGCTCGCTGGAGCAGACGGTTCTAGCAGACGACATTTGTAGCAGACGATGTCCACTGCCAGTTCGCAATGTCTTGCGCTGTCTTCAACGAGCTGTTCATCACTCATGTTGTGCAGTGTCCACTCGTTTCGGATGGTAATGCCAAAATGAACGATTTTCGCAACAAAGATAAGAGAAATACTCTTCAGGAAGAAATTACAAACTGAAGCTGAAGGTACTCGTCGCAAGTGACGCATACTTCCATAAAGTAAAAGTCGGCGTCGCTTGAATTGGCCATGTCCATTGGTGTGTCAGAAGTGCCGCTTGTTTTCATGTGTCGTTTTCAAGTTGCGTTCTATGAAGCTAAATTGTCCGCACATGCTGTTTTCTTCTTTTTGCCTGTTACCCCCCCCCCCCGATGGTGGCCCCACATGGTTCCGGACAGATGGGACGAAACGGCACTCCATATATTTAGTTCTCAGTGCATGTAGGCGTTTTTTTTTTTTTCCTTCTTCTTCTTTACAACTTCGAGCTAGCATATTCGTAGTTTTGTTTGGTCTTGTTGCTTTCTTTCTGCCGCGTTTACCTTGCCAGCTTCTGTTCCATGTTTTAAATCACTGGGGCATCGCAGTAAAAAGGTCATGCAGGCCGAGCTCTACAAGGGCCACCGCCTTTCTACTCAAATGCCTAGAGGCGAAAAGGCACGCGAGCCGTCCACAGGCCTCTTGCATCCGGGTGACCAAGACGGCACCCGAACGCCTTGTGGTATTAGAAAACAAAAGTCGTTGCTAGACGTGCACGTGCTGCCAAGCCCAAATCGCGGAAATACGAACCAACCCATTCCTTTGCTTCCATATGGCTATTTCTGTGTGCGTGCACTTAGCAAGCTGTCGCCTATAGAGATATAAAAGAGACATAAATATAAATAAAAAAGTTGCATTAGCAGTTCGACACACAGTATTTTTATTTTCTGTGAGGTTTACAAGCACGGAAGTGCAGCACCAACTTAATACACCGGTGAAACCCGCAGCTCAAGCGCGCCAAAACATGAAAATGTGGAGCAAGACGCAGCTCTTGAAGACCGCAGAAACCCGTGGCTCACAGGAGCTTTCCACAAGCAACACTGTGCATCACAATGGCACGCGAATCGCCTAGACGAAGCATGTGAAACGAAGCTGCGTCTGCACACAGTAGCTCAGCTGCCGCTACCATCGCTGCGCCGTCATTTGCATGTGGAACAGGCTTTATATGCTAATCTTTCTCATGCTTTTCGCGCTTTGTCAATGGTCAGAGCGACGCTCTGCATGCAATTATCAACAGGATGAGCCGCCCGTGAACAGTGGATGATAAAATTTGTGTACATAGAATCGAGCGGAAGGCATTAAAATAAAATTCTGTGGTTCTCTGATTAATTTTGACCACCTGAAGTTCTCTAACATGCACCAAATACATGGTACACCAACATTTTTGCGTATTGCTGCCATAGAAATGCAGCCGCTGTGGCCGGGATTTGATTCTGCGCCCTCTAGCTTAGCAGCGCAACACCAAAGCCACCACGCCAATACAGCGAGTGAAGGCATCGCTACCATTGCAGCCCGTGTCTCAACCATTGTCATGCTATCACTACAGAATCGAAAGTAATCAATGCATGCGCACAGAATCTTCCACGGCGACTACGAGATCGACTGGGCTTGCTATTTAGGAAAATAACAGGATAGACAAGGACACAGGCAAAGAAGAACATGACACTGGCGCTGTGTTTCGGTTTCGCTAGTTTCAGTTTCGAGGAGGTACCAGCGAAATGGCCGACGACCATGGCACAGACGTATCAAAACAAAAATATCGCCATTTCTGCTGGACTAGGAGGCCAAATTAGCACATGGTGGAGCAATCACAGTCTGGATTATTGCACAGCGGTCTGTAAGGTGTCCGAAATTCGGGTTGTCCTTAATATTACATTGAATATTACATTGCCTATGGGGCTAGTGGCAGTGCAGCAAAGCTGTCAGAATAATCAAGCGTGTACAAATTATCGGTTGGCGACTGTATTGTGCGGTATCTGTGAAAAATTCATTACCTACATACTCAATTTCATTACCTACATAAACTTATTACCATAGAACCTCATTAATTCGACCCTTGCTGGACCGCTAGTTTAGGGTGAATTATCTGCACAATCGAATTACCAAACTGCAACAAAATCAATGAATCCAAATTTTTTTGCTACACCTTAAGGTAGTCCGTCATCTACAGACTACTGTAGATGTGTTTTCAAAGCTTTTGAGGGGGTGCCGGTGAGGGTCGAGGCGACATACTTTCGCATTCAAACTAAACGAGTTTTCCTTCCATAGCAATGTATGGTTCTTTGCCAGGACTTTCCAGTGCATTCAAATGAAGCGAAAAGTGAAATTAACTAAGGTCGAATTAGCGAGAGTCGACTGTACCTAAGTAGGAGGAGCCCTAGCCTAGACTACCTGGACTACATAGAGAAAAATTTCACAATGAAGTTCGTGCAGCAAACGGAGCTGCAGTGGCATGAAGCAGAATGTTTACAGTCTTGTTAGGAAATGTTAGGCCTAACGTTAAGAGACAGGAAGAGAGCAGTGTGGATCAGAGAACAAACGGGGATAGCCGATATTCTAGTTGACTTTAAGCGGAAGAAATGGAGCTGGGCAGGCCATGTAATGCGTAGGAGGGATAACCGGTGGACCATTAGGGTTACAGAATGGATACCAAGAGAAAGGAAGCGCAGTCGAGGTCGGCAGAAAACCAGATGGGATGATGAAGTTAGGAAATTTGCAGGCGCAAGTTGGAATACGCTAGCGCAAGACAGGGATAATTGGAGATCGCAGGGAGAGGACTTCGTCCTGCAGTGGACATAAAATAGAGGCTGATGATGATGATGACTATATCGTGGGGGGGGTGTGCAAATGCTGCCAAGTGTCCCCCTTTGCCTGCCAAACAATGTGATACATTGTAAGGCACATTGAATTACCTTCGCAACGCAATCTTTCTGCTACCATTTCAAGTAAATTTTGCACAAAACCCAGAAGTCTGACAAAGACTCTAAAAGTGCCTTTCTTTCGAAACTACAGGTGATTACTGTGTTGACAATGGCATCACGTTAAACTCGTATAACCCGTCTGGGGTTACAAACGCTGTCTTCGGACGGTCAGTGTCATTCATAGGGACCTGCCAATACCCAGATCGAAGGTCCAAAGAGAAAAAGAACTCTGCTCCTTGTAAGCAGTCGAGAGCGTCGTCGATTCGGGGCAGCGGATAAACATCTTTTCGTGTGATCTTGTTAAGGCACCTATAATCAACGCAAAATCGAATGCTACCGTCCTTTTTCTTTACCAGCACAACTGGGGAGGCCCAAGGGCTGTGCGAGGGTTGTATTACGCCACGATGAAGCATGTCGTTGACCTGTTCATCAATGACACGACGTTCAGCGTGAGAAACTCGGTATGGACGCTGGCGTAGGGGTGCATGAGTGCCGGTGTCAATGTGGTGAACGATGGAGGATGTGCGGCCCAAGGAAGATTGCTCATGATCGAACGACAGCCGAAAGCGATCGAGCAGTTCCAAGAGTTGGGTACGCTGGGCAGGTGGAAGTTCGGAATCAATTGACGGGAGGAAGGCTTCTAAGGAGGACGAATCGGCGGTGGTAACAGGAGTAATGCTGTCGACGTGAAGACTCATCGTGTCGTCAGGCAGTTGAGTGGAGTAGGCGGATTCAACATCGTCAAGCCGACCGATACATTCACCAAAGAATAAGGTGGCTGGGGAAGAGGACCGATTCGTGACATAAATGGCGCTGCAAGAGTTTTCGACTGTGAGAACTGCAAAAGGAAGGAGGAAGTCTTTGCGAGAGGTGAAGGCTTCGGAGGGCGCAAACAGGGCGGTGGAAGAGGGAGCATAGTCGCAAGAAAGTGGCACAAGAACACAAGACAAAGGAGGTATATCAGTGTCCGCGGCGACGACCACTCGAGAAGGTGGCTTGTCAGATGCGGCGTCACACGTCGGCGACAACTCAAGTTCGGCACGCGCACAGTCAACAACGGCATGGTTAGCAGCAAGAAAGTCCCAACCCAAAATAACGTCGTGTGAACACGGTGAAAAAACGACGAATTCGACAACGTACAAAACGTCCTGAATGACAAGGCGAGCTGTGCATGCCACTGAAGGGTGAATGTGGTGCGCGGTTGCGGTACGCAGGGAGACGTCGGAAAGCGGAATCGTAATTTTTTTGAGCTTGCGGCACAGTTCTCCACTAAGAATAGACACAGTGGCTCCAGTATCGACAAGTGCTTGCACAGAAACACCTTCGATATTCACGGTGATTTCGTTCGCAGGTAGAAATCGAGGCCTTGAAGTTGTCGACACGAGCGAAGTTCTTGCCTCCGGAACTGCGAGGGCTAGTTTTCCGCTTGTACTGGTGGGGGGCGACGAACCATTGGGGAAAGTGAACAGCGACGTGGTGAGGGCGACCGACGTGGGCCGTAGTCACGTCGATTCGGTGAGCAGCTGTTCATCGTTGAGTGGGAGGAGATCGGGTGTGGTGGCTCAGAAGGAAAGTAGCCTTGATTTACTTCGCCCGCACTAGTACGGATGTCACGACGACGACAGAAACGTGCGACATGGCCAGGTAGACAACAGAAGTAGCAAATAGGCCTGTTGTCCTGGGTGCGCCAAGGATTAGTGGACGGCGGTGCGGGACGGCGAAAAGGAGGCGGGTTCGGGTGGACAGGCGCACGCGCAGCGTAGAAGGTATTTGCTGGTCGAACAGGATCCGTGTGGAGTGGCATTGCTGGTGACTGGCGGCGTGCGACCTCAGCATAGGTGAGTGGAGCGGAAACAGGCGGATGCTGGTAGGTGGTTGGGAGAGCCTCAGAAATTTGCTCCTCTATGGCCTGTCATAGCGTCGGAGTAAGCGCCTGCGCAGAGTCTGGGACGCAGGAAACAAGCGACAATTGTCGCGCCACTTCTTCTCGGACAAACTGCTGTATCTGCCGCATGAGCATTGTGGTGTCAGCAGAAACGGAGCCTACAGTTAACGCTGACATGTTGGCTGTGTCAGAGCTCGGGAGGCGTGTAGCAATGCGCTGTTTCCGCAACTCGTCGTAGCTCTGACAGTACTGAACCACGTCCGTGACAGTTTGGGGATTTTTGGCTATGAGCATGTGGAAGGCGTCGTCGTCGATCCCCTTCATGATGTGTCTGATTTTATCGGCTTCGGACATCGCAGGGTTGATGCGACGGCAGAGGTCCACAATATCCTCGATGTAGGACGTGAAGTTCTCGCCGGATTGTTGGGCGCGACCGCGTAAGCGCTGTTCTGCGCGGAGCTTGCGAACAGCGGGTCGGCCGAAGACTTCCGCGAAGCTCGCTTTAAAGGCGGACCAGTTGGCAATATCAGCTTCGTGGTTGTGGAACCACAGCTGTGCTACGCCCGCCAGGTAGAAGTTGACGTAGCTGAGCTTGTCGCCGTCATTCCATTTATTGTGGGCGCTTACCCGCTCATATGAAGTGAGCCAGTCCTCGACGTCGTGCTCGTCGGTGCCGTTGAAAATGACAGGGTCTCGCTGTCGTGGTACGCTGGAGCAGGCGACCACCGGTGGTGCGGCAGCACCCTGCTGTGGCGCGTCGTCAGGCATTGCCGAGGCGGGGGGTAGAGTCCGGGTACGGAGTTCCAGGATGAAGAGGGAACCAGCACGCTCCACCAATTGATAAGACGCGTTCAAGGTTAGATGCGCTTGGCGCTTTTATGAAGGCCAGAAACAGGCAACGGCCAAGCGGAGCGAGAGCGAGCACCAACAACAAGAAAACGTCGTCTTCTTCGTCCTCTGCTGGCGCCGGTATTTGTCACTACAATATATATAAAAGTATGCATCATTTAAATCGATGTTACATTAGGTCTCAACCTTCACGTCACAAAATATGACAATTATTACAGTAACGTCCGAAAAACTGAATGCATGCCTTTTACTGCCGCCAACGGCTCAAATCACCACAGGCATGTCCAAAATAGCTCTCAAGGCCTGCCAGTACACTTTTTAGGCGTATTGGTGCTCATACTGTGACAGGAGACAGCAGGTGCATGCGTGTATAATTAAGAAATACATACTGTGACCCGTGACAGTGTTTCCTTTCCACTATGCTTTATTGCAATACATTGTGTATGCTTGAATGCCTAACACAGCTGTAGTGCGGTGAAGCTGACTTTTGTGACTGGCATGACGCAAACTTTACCCTTGCTGTGCTTTCCACATAACGAGCAATATGAGCGCTTCTCTGATTATTGCTTCCAGCAGATCGGCGTGCGAGCGCCACTTCAAGGCTGAGAGATAAAATATTGGCAGCGGTGGCTTTCATTACTGCAATTTCGGATCTGCGGTCCTGCCAAAAAGTACGCAAAATCTGACAGAGAAGCGTTTCACTGTCCCAAATTTGAGACGTTCTTACACAATGGCTCTACAGGGTATGTGGCAGTGCCGCAAAGGTCTCCGAAATCAGTCATTGACTGTGCATGAAAGGTGTCGCAGATTTGAATCTATCTACCAACGTTGAGCAGAGTGACAAGTTTCTGCGACCAGTAGCCACAATGCACCACTTGTGCTCGCAACCATACGAGTGTGCCGCGTACTGGACGAACAAAGTGCACAAGTGATGCATCGATTTCATGTAACCTTACATTTACAAGTTGTAGTTGTAACATGTGAAGTAGTTATTCTGTGGAAAGTGTTGTGCAAAACCCGTGGAGTGAGACTTCTATGATTTCACTACTATTTGTGTAACTTCTGCAGTGTTGCCTTCTATGTATCAAATGGAGTATAGGCACTAATGACGAATTGTTGCTTGCTGCATCTCAAAGCAGCCAATAAGCTTGTGGGGATGCGCGACTCTCACGCGTCTCCTGTGGTCCGGCTTCACCACGCGGCTGGGTGCCGTAGGCGGTCGTAGTGGTTGCGGCGCGTTGCGAGAGATGGCGCGAGTGTCGCAATGCTAACGCCACCGAACCGCGGGGTGACTTGGGAGAAAAAGGTCGAAGGCGCTCTCTCTTTTTGGGTTGGGATCGGTGAGCGACGCGGACGTCCCGCGCATACGCCGATCCACGCTTCGCGAGACGTCTCGCGTGGCTCGGAGCGGGGCACCGGTATGGACGAACACGGATAATTCGAACGCGCCACCGTTCACGTGACCGTACACGTGAACGACTAGGCGATGGTGTCATTGCATGGGGCGAACGTATTCGCTCGCTATCGGGTCGCGGTGAGTCGGACTTACTTGATTTGTCGCGCGCCCATGTGAATGTTCTATTGGTTGTAATTTGGCTAGTGTGTATTAGTGTAAGAAAGGTGCAATAAATGCCCTTTTGATTGTTTGCACTACTGTGTTGACGTTCCTTTGTCCCAAGAGCACATGTGAGACCCCACAAGCTGCCCAATATTGCAAGCAGACAAAGCACAAGCCGGGGCGCAATAGGAAACACTAATTGGCTCGTGTCTGTCATTGCCAATTAGATGCTTCAGTTGACAGGGGTCAAGTGTTTTGATGCTGGGTGTCTGGCATTCGCTGCTCAGCGTGTTCACTCCGTGAAGCCAAAGTTTAAAAGGCACCTATCTGGCCCCATGGCAAATTTTAGTTGTACACTGGAAGCTCTAAAACACCATCTAAGTAGTTCGTAGTTCATTATTGGAGGAGATACAGTAAAGCCTTGTTAATTCAACCCCGTTATATTGGAAAATCGGATAATTCAGACACGTCCTTTGGTCCCAGCAGGCGTATGCATCATTTAATGCAATGCAACTCTAGTTAATTAGAATGTATTTGGCCGCACATTGGTTAATTCGGACAACTCTCGGAACTCGATGAGCGCGGAGGGCCGCAAATGTGCGACACAATAGGGCAAAAACGGCGTTAGTGTCCACCGAAACGAAGCGGCGGAGTTCGCATTGCCATTGTCATCAGTGGAAATCGTATGTGAATGACAGCAACGCCAGAACGCTTCGTGCCTATTAGTGCCTTTAAATCCTTTGTTCTTGCGTTTACCACCGCGCATAGCACCATGTTGGTGGCGTGCCTTCACGACTGCGGAGTCGCCATCCATGATCGCGTCGATAGCGGCCGCGGTTTCACCTAACAGTAGTTTCATTTTGACTCGGTACGCATGTTGGCCACATGCCGTAGTGTTGACATGTTGACGTAGTAAGCATTTGTTTATTGTTTTCTTGACACTCTCGATGATTCAACATTCGATTGATTTGCACATTTTTTTTTCGCTCCCATTAAATTCAAATAAATTATGTTTTATTGTAACAGTAATCAAATGTCCTTCTACCATGTTGCCAGGAGGTGAGCGTCGCTGCCAATGGAAACATCCTCCCTTTGCCTCGAGTAGCATCTGCAAGCAGTGTTCCTTCCCTGCCTTCCCCCACAGAGGAACCGAGGGACGTCGAGCCCCTCTCCTTTTTTTTCTTCTCTTCCTTCTTCGCAACGCTGCACCTTCTACGTTGTATGATTAGTCATGGTGAGTGACGAAACACGGATGACAAAGAGGCACTCGTGCGTGTGACCGACTCTGCTGCTAGGAACAAGGCTTTCTCGAGAGGCACTGAGTGGCCCGCACCATGCAGGCCACTCACGTTTGTGGCCCCGCTCAGCCGCAATTCATGAGTCAGCTAAGTCAGCTAAGTGCGGAGCGGTAATCAAGTAATGTGATGAGCGGTTCTTTCATCTGTTGCACAGATTGGCCTTATGATAACCCACCTGCCGTGAAGTTGGGATAGCCCTTCTGCATTTTGGAGAAAAACAGGAAAGCAAAACTTTCAATGCAATAAATAAAAGATTGTTGCAGAACACAGGTCCACTATTAAACTGACAACCTCCTTGGTATTCAGTACAACAGAACGCCACAAATTCATTAGTTTCAGAGGAAAAAAGCGCACTTGATTCTATTCAACAGCAATTCTATCGATAAAAAAAAATATTTTCCAGACCTTCATATACTCGAACTGAGTAGTAATCAGTGCTGGCATACAATTTGGTGTTCCCTTAATAAGAATAGGCCGTATGTACCTATGTTACAGATAGCTTGCTGCATTCTTGTTATGCAATGCAAGGAGACTCCAGAGCATGGGCAACACCACGTTTTTTGCCCTAAAATTTGTGAGCATTAAATTTTGTCAAAAATATATTTTGATATTCAATATTCGATTCGATATTCGGCTGTCTTTTCTTGATTCTATTTGGTTCGAAATCTATTTGGTATTCGCACACCCGTAATTATCTTAGCTCTAGAATTGAGAGAAGATATGCAATGATAACACGCTTCACATGGGTTGGTAGCCCAGCTTCCTGAAATTGACAGCTCTCTCTGGTGCAGTTTGTAGAACGATCTTCCTCACACAATTGCTGCAGAGACCGGTGACGATAGCTTCTGTCTTCTGAACATGCATTTTTTACAGCGCAGTTGTTAAAGTCGAGCTTGGTCCGTGCGCAGCGATGTTTGCAGCATAACCAAGTCGGGAGAGGAGTAAGTGTATACTGAGAGGGAAAGCTCTGGAGAGGGAAGAGAGTGTGGCGAGGGGGGAGAAGGGAGGTGAGCAGAGAGGAGGACTGGCGGCACAGGTGGCAAAGCGGAGTTGAGCGGGAGCGGAGACAATGCACAGCCACGTCGAGCGCACGTGGTATGGCGTTAGTAATGATGTCAGTGCTTCCTAGTAACAGACGCGCTTTCACATCGGCGAGCATACCTCTCGCCCTGGACTTTCTCGACACAGCGCAATGGCAAAGCCAACCACTAGAACTCCCGACGAAAAAGCCGCTCGATTGGAATGCTGCAGAGAAGCGGCTTCAGAAGCAGCAAGTAATGCTTATCTCCATTAAACCTCACTTAGCTTTGATCCTGCCTTTGCTAAACTACACTCTTCTTAGTCTAGCTTTGCACAACTTTGGTGAGGCTTCCCCTCAGCTCCGCTGGTCATTGGTGTTTGCGCAAAGCCACGCCTAATGTTTTTTCTATAATACTATGTAATATAATGTTAAAGCACTGAATGTTGCATTACTCGCATATTCTTATTTATGCCTTTCGTATATTGTCATTCGATTCCTGCCTTGCATTGACCGTCATCTATAGCAAATGGTTGTTCAATGTGTCGCACTTCTTTTAGTATTCTATGTGACACTTGCAAACCTTGTTCCAATTCTTATAAGTTAAACCTGCTTATAATGAACCTCCATATAACGAATCCTGGATATACAGTAAAAGCTCGATGATACGAATCTCACGGGGTCACGAAAAATATTCGTATTAGCCGAAATTCGTATCATCGAAACACAATTAAAACTACTGTCGAATCTCGATAATTCGAACTCGAAGGGGCCCGAAAATTTGTTTGAATTAAAAGGACGTATTTTTGAAGTATTCGTGCACCATAGCACGATGCACGAACGGTGCGAGTCGAGAAATATCGCGGCGTGCAAGCGCATAGCAAGCGCGGGCCACGAAAATGCCCACGCCGGCTAACGGTCGCTTCCCGATAACGACAGAAAACGAAGCTTCAGGGAGCGAGCGGGCGGCGCCGGCACACGGGTGCGCGCGGAGACCGTCGAAGGTGAGGGAGGAGGGGGCGCCAGGGAAGCAGATTTGGCCGCGTCAACTCCGCCGCTTCGGTGGCTCCCCTCGCCCTCCCTCTCAACTCCATCGTAGCTCTCTCACCTTCGACTCCGTGCGCACATCTCCGTGCGCGCCCGCCGCCGTGCTGGCGCCAGCTTATTTTAGCCGCCCCCTGAAGTTTCGTTTTCTGCCGTTATCGGGAAGCGAGCATTTGTGGACGTGGCAGTTTCGTTGGCCCGACTGTGCCTCCGCCGCTGCTTCCCTCTGCGCTGCTGCCGCAGCGTGCAAGGTCAACATGTGACTAGAAAATAGAGGAGAAGGGTTCACTGCCATTTTATCCGCGTGGCTGAGACGTCGGCACTAGTGTGTGCTAGAATATGGTTGTCTAGAACACACTAGTCGGCACGTACAAGCTTGTTCCGGCGCGATGCAGAAACGGCGACCTTGCAATTTGAGAGAGGGTGAAATTTCCGCCGCGGGGTTTTTTTTTTTTTTTTTTTTTTCCCCCGTTCCTTCGCGCGCGGCATTGAGGGGTCTCTCCTGAGCTTTTGCTCTACGGTGGTGTCGGAGCAATGCCGGTCGGAGGCGCCGCCGCGTTATTTGGCGCGCTGCTAAGAGCATTGTCGGTGCGCGGTATGTTCGAAATAAGCGTGTTCGAATTAACGAGATTCAACTGTAGCTAAATTAAAGAGTCAGAGGTGAACTCACTCAGGCACATGTACGTAAAAAGCATTTATTTCTTGAAGCGCCACCGCTTCAAACTCTTCGCGCCCAGTCGCGGAGTCCGCGCTGTCCGGCGCCGCGCCTCCGCACCAAAAGAGGAGAGAAAGCGCGTGACTGCGCGCTGTTCTCTTTCGCGGCCGTCGGTGGGGCGGCGTTTATTCGTATCAACCGACGCAGGCTGAAAATCGATTCGTAACAACCGTTCTCTAGCACGTTGCAAAGTAATGAGGCTCGGCCGGGACCACAAAAAAATTCGTATCATCCGGAAATTCATATTAGCCGTGATCGTATCATCGAGCTTTTACTGTAACATAGTTTTTCTATTGCCCACCGTTACTCCATAGAAGCACATGTATTTGAGACCTCTACGTAATGAAGGGGAGATCCCCTCGAAATAAAGCAATTTTCCCTACCGACAACCTAGAGGATGGGTTCTCAAAGTGGGTTCTGCAGGCCCCTGCTCGGGGTTCCGCGAGCCACTGATAAATTTTACGTGGTCCCGCGATCGCCAAGTGGCTAAAACGGCATTTGCATTTGTTCTCCAGCTGCATTTCTTTGCTGTGTTATGTTCTTTTTTACCAAGAGCACCTTGTGGCTTAATGTACTTTTATTTATGCCTTACGTGCAAGCGCAGCACTTGCTGTCGACATCTTCGACTATCTTTTTTGCTTTACCATGTATTTGCTTCAATACAGTCGAATTGTACATTGGAGGACCAGCCTTCGTCAAGCTCTTGCTCACTCTTACCCAACTCCCCCTTTCTTCTTTAGAGATGAAATAAAGATATGAACTCGACAAAATCAGTTTCCCTAAAGGGCATCTCTGGCAATTTTTCGATGTCAACAGATGTGATGAAATTCGCTGGGTATGTTCCTCTGAACACTTCCGTCATGTCCTCAAAAAAGCAGGCTTGAGAGTTGCACAGATTTTTTACAAATGAATTTAATCAATTGCCTCGAACACCCTACCTTACCTCCTGCTCAATCACAGGCCACATTGTGTATGACGTCAGGAATGTTCCACGCAGAGCATGCTGGGATCATGCAGACGACAGCGACGAGAGTGTGGAGGAGTCAACGATCGTGAGCTAGTGCTTGGCGTGAGAAATTGCTCTCGCGAGAAGTTGCGTTCCCTGTGGACGGGCAAGTGATGCGAGGTGGCAAGCGGTGTTGCGTTGTTGGCTGCACGAACTTCAGCCCTAGCCATCCGCAAACACAGTTTGAGCCGATGGCATTCAGCCAAGGTTAAACCTATCACAGTCGCCGAGTTCATGCGTCTGCTGCTGGCGGACCTGAGCGACTGATCTGAAGCTAATTAAGCCATTAGGATGAAGAAAACTGCTTCTGTAGCTCAGTTTTTACAACACAGATTTGAAATAAACCATTCCTCATTTCGCACAGTGCACACACAAAAATCCAGAAGCTATGACACGACGCGCTATCAACATCTGTACGTTGCCGTTCTCCAATGCAGCCAGTTGCACTTGCTGGCGCTTCCCTAAATTAAATGTGACTACCTAGATGGGTGTATTTTTACCTATTGTTATGCTCACTCATTATTTTGCTTCTAATGTGCCCTGTATGCCTCGTATAGCAAATGGGCAGGAAGCGGAGGCCTCTTCGGCACAGCAGCGTAAAGAACCACCTCGTTCAGCTGTCAGCTGTCAACGGTGTTCAGCTGTCAACGATGTCAATACTGGCATCGGCGTTTTCGCGAGAATACTATGCGTTCTCTAAATGAACGATCATATGCGCAATGTCCTATGTCTGTCCAATTTAAGGAACACTAATTGTGTGCATGAAGAGAATACGAAGAATGATAAGTAGACAAAATAACAACGCTCCCGTACTGCTATCTCCCACTTGCTGTTTTCGAAGGTGTGTGGTTGCTCATATCAGCGCGACCCAGAGTGATGTAAGGTTGCTTACATGCACAAAATCTGCGAGTTTTGATATGTTCAGACATTATTATTTGATGTTACCGATGAGCGGCTAGCATCATATCTCAAGCGAGCGACAAGTGGTTGCTGTACCTACCGATGTAAACAAATGCACTGGTCGACGCTTTGGACTGTCAGCGGCGTTCTTGTGGGATACAAATGCGGAAAGTCATGCTCCACATTCTACAGTGAGCATGCGAAGCGCTCACCTGAGAAGGGGTAAAACACCTAAAATAGCAAGAAACACGTATAAAATCAGTGGTTAGGGCTACCCTTGGTCTTGATGTTGCAGCACGATATGTTGCGCATGGGCGGCTCTCGTGGTGGCGGGTCGAATGCGAATGGCAATTCGTGGCTACTGAATTTGTCAGAATCATAGCTGTCACTACTTGACAGATCTGAACAGCTGGTGCAGCTGACATTGTCACTCGAAGGTCCGGCGCGGTCACGAATAAGCTGAGCGTCTGCTCTTCGCCGGTTTCGTTCGCCCCGCGGGCGACACCAGCATGTCTTGAGCGCCTTGCCCCCTGAGTGAACACTCGTGACGTCACACGAAGAGGTTCGCTGACTGCTTGGTCAGGTTTCGGTTTCGTTTTTGCGCTTCTTTGCCTTATTAAAATAATTTTCCAATTTGCTGAACAATTCTATCAGACGCGTGACTGGGGGGGTCTCGGGAACTTAAATATTCCATTACTTTGACATGGTCAAAAAATTGCCACAGTTGCCCTTTAATGGGTCACAAACTCATTGCCAGGCTCATATAAATGAAAGCAGGACAGAGTAGAAGAGCTGTAGGCTATGTCAACAGTGGTCATGTCAGTTGCACTAGGTGAATTTTTAAGCAGGCCCTACCCAGTCTAGCTCCTACTTAGGTGCCACGAGCACCGTCTAGCTTCCCAGCGCACACGCGCACCTCAGTTCTAGACATCTCGGAGGCCACACCAGTGCGTGGTCACAAACCCGACACACACGCAGTGATAACAGAACAAACCAAACGCTTTACTATTGGGTCTTCCCAACAAATATGTGCTGGTTTTAGAGATGCTTCATGAGCAGGCAGGTCGCAGGATAGCAAGAAGTGGGGGTACAGAGGTCACAGAATGAAACGCATCAATTTAGGGCTAACCAATGTGCATACTTGCATTTGCAGTGTTTGCAGTTCGTGTGACATTGGTGTAATTTTGGGTCGGACACTTTATTCTAGATCAGAGTCCGCGACACCTTCAGTTATATTTTTAACGACATGGCATATAACTCTGGAGTAATTGCACATATTACGTGTCGCACCTTAAAAATTCCCTGTCGTGTTTCATTCCATGAGCACTGTACATATACACCTGTGCTTAGTGCTGTGGCCTCCGGCATTCGGAGTCGCTCGGGTGTTCTCGGTCATGGTCACCTTTAAAGACACAAATTACAGCTCCTTCCACTCTGGTTGGTATCCAGCATTCATCTTCTCTAGCCCCTTCTTCAAGAGTGGGCGGTCCCAACCGGGACCCCCTCTCCCCGAGAACCAGTCAGTGTGTTACGAGGGTGAAGTCAGGCGAGGGTATATCTGAGCACCTTGCGGTAGGGTAAAGCATTGAAATTCTGCCGTCTCCCACACCCCTCTCTCCTTAAGACTTTGTGCCACCTGACTTCAAGTGACAACAGGTTACACGAATTCTTGATACCATTATGTCCTGCCTCTCCGACAACGATGAGCCAGTCTTTGTCCCAGGGGCCTCCTGGTCCTCACTGGTCGAAGTCTCATCTGGCATTGGATCTTGAGCTATGCTGTGCTCCACGATGAATTACCATGTCAACAGCTGGGTTACAGCCCCCTTCAGGAATGACCATTTTTGCCAAGATACCTTTGGTCAGACTTCCCAACGAAGGTGCAGCTACAGCTCAGTGATCCTGTCACCTCAGGCGTGGTCTCTAGTCCGCCGTTCTCCCCTCAACAAAATGCCGCGCAGATGCAGCCAAACTGCAAAAGAAGCGTTGCTCGGCAATCCTCCTTTGCTACGTGCTCGCTCTGAAAGCCCTTCCTCAGTCAAAATAGGGTCAGTGAGGCATGGCCGGCGGGACGGTCTTTGTCTCCCACTTAAGGTAGGCTTGATGACTGGCTGTCAATATGCTGTTGGTGGTGGGAAGAGGTTGTCAGCTTGAGTGCTCATTTCCTTTACCTTTTGGGTGACCTCTGATGCACAGATAGCGGCCGGCTTTTCTGCTAGCCTTTCCTGCACAATTTTGCCAGTTACTGCAGCTCTGCAGGGACTGGCTTCCGCAATGTGTTTTCAATAGTTCCCTTAAATCCACAACTGTGGCTCTGGAGATCTTGTCAGAGGCAGGTGGTGGTCTGTCACTATTTTGTCAAGACTCCGGGTGTTGTACCAATACAGTCGAATCCGGATATATTGAACCCACATATAACGAATTATTGTGTATATGAAACAGCTGTAAAATCCCCTTGACACCTTTTGTATAAAATTTTTATTTTATATATCGAATACGGTTAAACCTGTATATAACAAAATTGACAAATTCCCGAAAAACTTTGTTATAAAGAGGACTTCGTTATATGCAGGTTCGGCACGAAAATTTGAAAAAGAAACGGTTAGGTAAGTAAGGAAAAGGGTAACAGACTGCAGAGTTCACGCAAAACATTTATTTCGCGGTAAAAAACTGCGTGACTTTGCTTTGTTGTTTGTTCATGATGGACGGCAGCCCTGACCGTTTGTACGACATCAATGAACACAATGCTGCTCAGTCATCGTCCAGCGAGCCCGTGGCGCAGCGCAAAAGGTCGATGGCGTCCAGCACCTCCTTTGCGGAGGGCATTGCGCGTGCTGAGTCGTCCTCCCAAGGTCCATTGTCGTCACTGCGATCTCAGATAGTTTCTGCCAGAACCTCATCCGTCATCTCCTCAGTTGTGACAGCGCAGTTGTCCGCACCTAAAAAATCACAAATCTGCACATCGTCCGGGAGTCCTCCATTCGTGCGCAGCGAGATCCAAGCTTTGGCGAGATCGAGCGGGCATGAAGGCTCCTCCTCTCCAGCGTCGTAAAAAAAAAAATTCCCCCCCCCCCTTTCGGCAACATCAACTGGAAAAGGAGAGTGCCAGCTTGGCGGGCTAGGCCAGCTGCAGCAAGCAGTGGGATCAGGTTTCAATGAAGGGAGGGGGGTAAAGGTCACGCCCGCAACGGCAAGATCGCCGGGTCGAGGGATGCAGGCCCCCCTCGCGCACGCTCGCTCTCGCCTCGCAGTCGCCGTGAATTTGAGCGCGCCAAGCACGCCGCCACCGCTTCGCATTCCGTCGTGGCGGAGAAGTTAGCGCA
Organism: Dermacentor silvarum; assembly: GCF_013339745.2. Lineage (NCBI taxonomy): Eukaryota > Metazoa > Arthropoda > Arachnida > Ixodida > Ixodidae > Dermacentor > Dermacentor silvarum. Next base: position 30,337,396 of record NC_051154.1, read on the forward strand.
AAAATGATAAAATTTGGGGCGAAATCTCTAGGTTGTCGGCGGGGAAAATTAGTTATTTCGAGGGGTCTCCCGCTGCACTTCGTTACGTAGAGGTCTTAAATACATGTGCTTCTATGGAGTAACGGCAGGGAATATAAAAACTTTGTTATATCCAGGAATTCGTTATATGGAGGTTCGTTATAAGCAGGTTTAACTGTATATATATAGAAGCATCAGCAACAGTGTACGCGGACGCGAGAGGCGATTTCTAGTTTCAATGAATTCTGCAGCACTGCTCACTTCAGGAGTGCCCCTCGCGTCTACAAAGGCTGCTGACATGCTGGGGAGTCGACGCTCGTGTGATATTATTAAAAAGTTGCAACGGTGTACGTAAGGCTCCTGCACATTAACAGCAAGAAACAAACTTCACATGCTTTCTTACCTCAATCTCAGTTGTTCCCGTGAGACGGTTGCTACCACCAGTACAGATGGATGGAACTCCCGCAGAGTTATTACGCTGGTCATCAGGATCAGGAGTCCGATTGCCGACTGGTGAGTCGCCTTTCAGACGACCCACATTACACATGACACACTGCAATGAAAATGAAATGTCAGCAACATACAACACGTGAACAGGCTAGAAGAGCAGAAGCACTACTCGGCAACAATCGTAGAACATATGCGACGTAGGAAAATGTGTGGAAACAACGGGGACGACAATGTTGAAGTAAACTTTTTTTATGCAAGAACCGCAAAAAGCGCCTTCAATTTTAAATAGGAATGGTTCTATGTTCTACCCCCACAGCATAACATATTACTTAGCGGTATAACCAAAAGGCCATGAGAAGTATTATAGACAAAAGCTAAGGATGCAGCGGCAAACACCTTTCAAGGCGAACATTACATGTACACCTCTATATTGAATGGCTAACTACAATACGATTTATTCAAAAAGGGGGATGGTGGGGTTTAGTTTCCTGAATTATGCACTGTCAATTCTATTAAAGGAGGACTACTACCAGAGTGTCTATCTGGCAAGATCATTTAGATTTTTATTCTTTTTCTTCAAGATGCTGCAGCTCTGTTCAAGGCTATTGCTGGAGTGGCAACAGAATAATTACAAAAAGACTCTGCAGTCCAAACAATACAAAACAATGTTTAGTCAGAACAGACAGAAAAAAAATTTAGTAGCAATTAAGCAGTAAATGCAAGAAATGCCTTAGCATTATGTCGCACCTCTTTGAGGTCTCGGATCCAGTATTTAAACCACATTCACCACATTGCAAAGTCGTGCACCGTACACTGGTGTGCTCACTTGTCACACATCCTGCCTCTTCGAGAAGTGAAGTGCACTGACAGTGGTCCAGAGCAGACCACCGTCAGTTACACTATATATGTATATACAGGGTGTCCCAGCTATCACGCAGCACGATTTAAAAAAAGACTAATGGTGTTACGCGAAGCAAACCTAGTGCATATTGTTTCCAGTACACTGTAGTAGCCGCCAGTAATTTTTTCGTTACTGAGATTTAATTAGGTAATCGTAATTAATTATCTAACTTGTTAAGTACTGTCCTAATTATCAAAGTGTCAATGAGAAAGTTGTAGAGCAACGTGAAAAACTCCCGATGCAGCTTTCTGTTGCTCAATACGTGCTGCATAAAAGTGTTTTTCCGAGCGTGATAGAAGCCCGCAAATACACGCAGAATTGCCGCGCGACTGGCTGCTCGAGGCACTTTACGTGTATTCACGGGCTTCTTTCACACTCGGAAAAACACTTTTATGAAGCACGTATTGCGCAACAGAAAGCTGTATCGGGAGTTTTTCATGTTGCTCTATAACTATGACACTTTGATAATTAGGACAGTACTGAACGAGTTACATAATTCATTACAATTACCTAATTAAATCTCAGTAACGAAAAAACTACTGGCCTCTACTACACTGTACTGGAAACAATACGCACTAGGTTTGCTTCGCGTAACGCCATTCCTCTTTTTTTAAATCGTGCTGCGTGATAGCTGGGACACCCTGTATGTGTATATATATATATATATATATGTATACACACACACACACACACACACACACACACACACACACGCACCTCTGCCATGTGAACGGCTTCCCACACTTCACAAACAGACACTTTCCTCCACTTTGACACTTTTGATGTTCACGCATTAAAAGTTTAACCAGAGATTTCAAAATAAGCACATCGCAGGCTACCTAAAAGACAATCCTTAGTCACACAGCACCTAAAATAAAATCGGCCAAGTCAATTTTCAAATCTTGGCAGTGATAGTTGATGAACGAAACCAGCTATCACATTTTAGCATAGATAAATGTGGTAAGATACTGCAATACAACTACAGATAAACCTGGATATAACGAAATTGACCAATTCCCGAAAAACTTTGTTATAAAGAGGATTTCGTTATATGCAGGTTCGGCAAAAAAATTCGAAAAAGAAATGCTTAGCGTATGTACTATCGCTCAAGATTTATTCCCAATACACTAAAGTTGCGATGAACAAAAAAGTCCCAGTTTCTCCCGAAAGGCGAAGCATCGAGTGCGACAGCAAATTAGCAGACAGCTATATGAAGTAAGAATACTACAGTCAAACCTCATTGATACGTACCCGCTTAATGCGTAATTGCGGTTTAAACGTAGTCGCGAAGATTCCCGCCCCCAGCCCCCATTTAACCCCATGTAATGGCTGACCGCTTAAGCCGTAGTCGCTCATTGCCCACCAAACGGTTAGTGCGCACTATTTTTCTTGTTCTACACGCACATGCACAAAATCAGCAAAATCTTATGTGCGCAGACGTTCGGTTCTCGAGTTCCGACGCCTGGACGACAGTCACCAACGATAGTGAACTTGCAACACGGCCACCACAACGTATTTCCTGCTCGTACAGATGTGGCCGATTGCCGCGCACAAAAGCATGGTTTTCGAGATAAGTTCCCGGTAATGTGGAGAAACTGCCGTAGAGGGTGCGAATTCGCTGTCGGAGTAGTAACCGCACAGAAGCACATTTTATTGCGAAGCGTATTTGTGCCGTCACCGTGGACATTGCTTTGGGGTTCCGTGTAAAGTCCAAACACGGCAACATCGTCGCCGCGTGCCGTACACTGTTGTGCGAGTGAAAGCTTGCGGGGGTCAGCCGACTCAATCTCACGCACACGAGGGAGAAGGGGGGGGGAAGCACGCTTCCGCGCTAGGCACGGCGGGGGAGTCGTTTACTTCAGCAGCGGCCGCCGTATCTTGAAAGCGATCTGCAGACAAGGTCAATATCTTGCGTTTCTTCGTCGAAGCACTCATCCTTGGAATGTCACACCAGGTACTGGATGCGTGGGCGCGTGTTGTTGGAAATGAAGAGCGAGCGACACGATGGCGTCGTAGCGTCGCATAGCATCACCTAGTATCAGGTTAGTGAAGTGAAGCGCAGAGACTTGCGCAGTAACCAAAGAGTGGCGCTGCCAGCGCGTTGAAAAAAGAAAACTGTTTTTCCTTCGGCAACATCAACAGGAAAAGGAGAGTGCCGGCTTGGTGGGCTAGGCCAGCTGCAGCAAGCGGCGGGATCAGGTTTGAATGAAGGGAGGGGGAAAGGTCACGCCTGCCTCTCGCACGCACGCACACGTGCACTCGCTCTCACCTTGCAGTCGCCGTGAATTCGAGTGCGCCAAGCGCGACGCCGCCGCTTCGCATTCCGTTGCGGCGAAGAAGGTGCTTCCGGTTGCTGCTCGCTCAAAAATGACAAAATTTGGGGCAAAATCTCTAGGTTGTCGGCGGGGAAAATTCTTTATTTCGAGGGGGTCTCCCGCTGCCACTTCGTTACGTAGAGGTCTCAAATACATGTGCTTCTATGGAGCAACGGCAGGGAATAGAAAAACTTCATTAGATCCAGGAATTCGTTATATGGAGGTTCGTTATAAGCAGGTTTAACTGTATTTGTACTTGCAAAGATAAGCTGGAGGTTAACGCTGTGATGACTTTATGTGAAGGATGCCCTTGTGAACTTAAGATGAACGCCTCAGCAGGAAGACAAGACAATGAAAGGAGCGTAAGAATTGAATTGATCCCATGTCCAATCTTGTGGCGACTAAAGGTAAAGTCTGGCAGAATAGATCCCTGTCCAAAAAAAATGCGTTCACGACTATCAGTAAATGTGCGAGCACATTTGAGCCAGCAGCTTGGCTTGGTTTGACCGCAGACAACAAACTAACATCCCGATCTAGCGTGATCACACCGATCACACGGCTGCATATTAGCAATGAAGAAAAGCCCATGTTTTTATGTTCCCATGCCACACACTGGCACAGCAAGTCACCGTAATATTAAAGCTGAGCCATGAATGCACTGGGTATGTGCCGCTCTTCAAACCTCTCGCTAAGTTGGGTCACTGAGTATGTGTCACTGTGTGTGTGGCAAGCGAGGGAAGAATTCTCAGCGTTCACAGGCATCGTGCCACTTTCTCATCTCGAAGGCCACGCGCAAAGATGGCACAGCGTGTTCAGAAAAAAGTGAAAGAGAGTGAGACAGAAGCCTGGTTGTTGCATGACGCGTTTCTCATCGTTCACACGCACTGGCACGCCACGCATTTCAGAGACCACACGTAGGCTTCGTAGCAGCGGTGCTAGACGGCACGGAGTGTTTTTCGGGAAGCGTGAAAGAGGAATCCTACTGCAGCATGTACTCTAGACATGACTCGTTTAGATGGTGGCAATACGTTCTGTCGCTATATTGATTCAATGCTAAGCACATTACCATTGATAGTCATCAAGAGATGGGTTCTGCTAAATTTTTAGCGAGACGGAAGCCCACAAAAAGTGTGTGGTATGAAGCTTTGCACTAACCCTTTTAAGGATGGTAAAAAACGAAACATTTGCATAAAAAACGGAATTTTTAGTTAATGATACTGCATTTCCAGTTCTCAATTCACCCCCCCCCCCCCCCCTTATCATGCCCTTCACTCTTCATTAGATTAGAAATAGTGTCCTTTAAAAGCCGTGATACCAGGTTCAAACACCAAACAAGGATGAATTTTTCATAAGCTCCAAAGCTATCTTTCTGAGGATCATGTTATAAAAAGTGGATGCAAACTTAATCGTTCATGCTCACTTGCACGATCTTGCGCCTTAGCAAACACTAGTGGCATGACTAACTGACCTTTCGTGACTTTGGCCAGTTCTCGTAGGTGCAGGCATGGCAAGTCCACTTGCAACGTAAGTCAGTACTGCTGTGGGCTACTTCAGTAGACGTTGTGGCCTGCTGTGGCTGGCTTGATGGCGGGCTGGCTGGCACAACGCTTGGCGACCCTCGCAGTTGCAGACACTGGGTGCACTTGCTTGACCGGGGCCAGTTGAGATACGTGCACCGACCGCATGCCCATTTCTGGTATGGGTTGGCCGGATCAGGGGACACTATGGGCGAGATCTGGAATGCCACATCACATACCTGTCACGGCTCTGATATACCACTGTTTAGCATTTAAATATAAAGGCAATCATTCCTGCACACACTGCACACTGTTCAGTCAACTCACGGACACAAGCCCCATACTTTTAGTGGAGACAATTCAGTGCCACTCAAGTCTGACCAACTTATGTGATGAAGCACAACACAACTGAAGAAAAGTGCCAATTTGGTTAAAAGCTACTTCAGGGCTGCAACACCAACAAAGATGTACACTTTGGAAAAATGGCTGTAGGAAGTACAAAGTTGTCGTCAACTCAGCTCTTACGGTCACAAGAAGTAGCAAATGTCCCCGCTATTTTGAATAAGTGGAATCACCCTGAGAGCTTTGTCGACGATATGTGACGCCGCACGCAAGGATCGAAACAGCACGGCTGAAAGGCCAACTTCATTTGTGTGCATGCCGTATGCTGTGGTGTATCCAACACAGTGCACCGGGCTTTGCGGCTGTTGGGCGTGTTTAAGCCCATGTGTACACTGGCAAACATGTTTTTGAAGTTTAAGGACCGCACGCTGCCGAATGAGCAAAGCAGTGTCGTCTACAAGGTGGAGTGCTCGGATTGTGACGCCAGCTACATTGGAGAGGCTGGGCGGCGACATGGTGCTCATCTCAACAAGCATATTGTCACGTAGTAGTGACGCTAAAGTAAACAGTCGTAAAACTGTGTATGACGAAACTGGTTGTTTATTGGGCGAACCTGTGCCCACAAAAGCAAGCTACACTCAAACACAACGATAGCGGCGAACACAGTCGGCGATCGGCGAAATCTGATCAGCGGCGAAACGCGTCGGCTTTTATACCTGAGTCATCGAAGGTTCTAGATTAATCCCTGATGCCCGCTTGTCTTCCAGAAAGTTCTAGACAATTCGCGTCGGTCACACAATCAGATAACATAAGCGTCGGTGAAAACAGGCAATGGAAAGAAGCATCGATAACACTCTAGAAACCTCCGACACAGGCGCGTCCTGCGCCGAGCAATAACGTTTAACATTTGTTAGCCGGTGGAAAGCGGCCTCCGGTGAAAGATAAACATGTATACGTGTCAATATGAAGGACGTCACGATTATTATTATTATTATTCATCACAGAGCTTGACACCCTAATGCCAGCGCTTAACAATAAGGTACACAACAGTGGCTGGACGTGTGCTTTGTAATAATTTCGACCAGCTGGGATTCTCTACCATGCACCTAAAGCCTTGTAAACAAGTGTTTTTATGTCACACCCCCATTGGTATGTGGTTGCTGCAACTAGTGATTGAACTTGTGACTTCGTGCTCTGCAGCAGAGCACCATAGCCAGGCGAGTGACGTGCTAGTGGCACAGTGCTGATTAAGACAGCAACTATCAGCAGCTGAAGAGCCACAGATGTTCTCACATGGTACAAACATGAAGAATGCCACATATATGACCTGCAAGGCATTGAGGAATGCAACAAGTATTTAAATTGATGAACACTAAAAAAATACATCCAGTGTTAACATTTATATCCCAAACTAATTTCCGAGCCTTATCTCCAAATACAGTAGTTTTCCAGTCAAACCATGTGCAGCAGTTTTTTGTTTGATGTCACTTGTGCTTTCTGAACACAAATAAGGTGTTCGTTTTAACATTGTGCACTGATCTCACAAATTTATTACAAGATCATCGTCAAAGTTAGAGCAGCCATTTGAAATTACAATAGCATTAATGCATTTGCTAGTGTGAGCTTACACAAGGCAATCATGTGAATAATAAAAGTCAACATATGTGCTCTTATAGTTCCCATCAAACAAATATTGCCTCAAATGACATTGAAATGCAATTCAGAGTTCAACAGGTTAGAAGAGGTTTAAAATCATGAACTTTTTCTACCAAGTCACTCCAGAATAAATTGTAATTTATGTGCCTTAGGTTGGCCTCCTGCTTTGCAGAAAAATCAATATACTGGGCCATCCCACAGGGAGAACAGTAGCACTTCAAATGTCACTGTGGTGGGGCACCAGCTAAACCCACAAAGGCAACATTTACTGATGTCACAGCACTATTCAGTACCTATACTAAACAGCCCCGTCCTGATAACTTAAAGGGGCCTATTACGTCAGCCTCACAAATCTCAGCAAGCTCGCTAACAATACACAGAGCCCCTATTGCACGCCCTGCAGAGCGCCAAAAAGGGTTCTTTTTACAGACATGCGCGACGGAAAGGCTTTGAGTGTAGCCAACTAAAGCCCTATTAGCCTCATATATCCCAAAACAGATGTCATTTTTTTTTTTTTCACGCTGTTTGCAAACTGTATGAACATGAATGGGGGAATGGAATGGGCTGGCGAACAAATGTTCCTAGGGCGTCGGCCATGTTTTGGTACCAGAGTGGTGGTTCCTGCAATTGCCGAAGCTATGCAGCGTTGATATGAGCTTAGTACATCAGATGGAGACCACTTCCAGGAACGCCCACTGATGAAAGGTCTGGCTGTTGTGCACACTGTTCAGCATGCAATGGTGGAAAAGCTTTGCAAAAAGAAATGGCAGAGAACTCTGCTAGATAGGCTGCCATGTACTGCAACAAGCCAACTGCAGTGACTGCAGTGATTTTCAAAGTTACGATGATCACTCAAAAAAGAAAGTGGGGGTGGGACCACTATGCAAGTAAGATGATTACGCAGACAAATACGATATATCTTTCAACGAGAAAGGCACCTACTGGAAATCACGTGTTTCAAAACTTCACTGGGCGTCAGAACACGTGACATTTGGTTAGTAGCGCACGGCTTGGAATGCAGCAGGTCACGCACACAATCAGCACTTTTCGCTGCAGTCTGCAAGGCTCGCTCATTGTTTGCTGCTAATCCTATCGTTCAACCAGCGTCGCGTACAATAGTCAAACACAGCACCCCACCACACACGTCGCGCCACACCGCGTGGGGAAAGAAAGTTTCCAGATATCATCGTACGAGCCTGCAAAATAGAGGAGGCGAGGGCAATCTGCAATTCTCCTTGGCACAATAGCCTAACCTGCTGGCTAGCTGGCATGCACTCATGATGTACCGAGCACGGCGCTTTCTTTCTTTCATATTTTTCTCCCTGCAGCTACAAGTTAGTGAACTAATGTAGGACTACATTGAAGGTCTGGTTGCAGACACGTGTGCTTGAAGGAATGTGGGGGAGGTGCTGTGACTAGACTGAGCCAAACACTCAAACCTGGAGAAAGAATTCCCTCTGCGTTTTGCCCACTTCGTAATGGTAAGTGGCGCCACATTTGACAAATGTTGGAACTGACGTGAAACAGCTTGATATCGCTTCAGGGTAGGCGATAACACTAGGTGTCATTGGAAAGCGCAGAAAGTAAGCTTTCTAACGCAATAAAATTCACATTTGTCCAATGAGCGCAGGAAGCACAGTGCGTCCACAAACAATGACTAAAATGCCGAGTGCATGCCGCCGGAGTGGCACCGCCACCTTAACCCACTTAAAGGAACCCTGAAACATGTTTTGAACATAGTAAGAAAACATTGCCGATTTGCCATAGAGGCTGCTGTCAACATGCGAGCCAAATGTTAATGCGCTGCATGCAGCAAGGAATTTAAAATATCGTGTCAAAAACAGCTAACTATTGTTTGCTCTCGCTTCTGCAATGCCGTCATGCAGAGTCATCGAAAGCAGCTGGACCCACAAAATGCTACTGGCTGATTTCGTGATCGCGAGAGCATTCTTAGTAATACATAATTGGTAATTTGGAGTTAAATAAATGAAAAATATATATGTCTGCGATCTAAAAAAAATTTCATTTCATCTTTGGACTGCATGTAGCTGCATCAGCTGCGCATGGCCTCCAAGATGGCAGTGGCGGGCTGTGTAACGCAGTGAAGGATAGCCGCCACAGGGTGCTGCGATGAGCCCTTTTGCCACCGCAACACACAACTTTTGATGGGGGCTTTGCCCTCTTGGCTTCTCCGCTGTGTAGCTTCCAGCGCGTTAGCGGAGATGAAACAAAGAGAAAAAGCCAGGTATAGGGGCGATAACCTCACATCAACTTATAGTTGAAGAATTCAAAAATTCTTTGCACCACAAGATTCATGAGACGACGTCCTTTAATAGTGAGGCCATTCTACGATTAGTTAGAAAAGCGTTTCAGGGCCCCTTTAAGGTTCTCATTATTTTAACCCATACCTAACTACCTGGCCTCCATTGCAAACTGCCTGGCATTAGCTTTCTCTAGTTTCCTGCAGTTGCTTGTTTCTCGCCTGCTGTCTTTTTTTTTTTTTTCTTTTTCTTGTTTTGTATGCACTTTAGCAAGGTGATACCATTTATATTCTTGCTTTACTGACAACTGTTGGCAGTATTGCAAACAGCACTTTTGTATTATTCTCTCTTGCTCTTCAATGTTCTACCCCTATCTGTTTTGGATGTTTTTGTCCTTTTTCACTTGTGTTTCGCACAAAACCACGATTTGTATGGGAGCACTCATCACGTCTTCCCCTCACCTGGCCTGTTTGCTCCCTTCAAGAGATGTCTTCACATGTCCCAGGATTTGACAGCTATTTTTCAAACTATTCTACGCTATTCTACTCAGGGGGGGGGGGGGGATATTGCAAAGGGAAGACAGTTATTTGAAGCGGATGAGAGAATCTAGATGACTGCACAGTCAGTGGCGCACCGACGGGGGGGGGGGGGATTCGGGGGTTGGAACCCCCCCCCCCCTGAGGCCGACTTAACCCCCCCCCCTTTTGTTTAACCCCTTTCCTTTCCTTACGCATTTGAGTACTGCAACTAAGATGTAAGACGCGCAATCGTCTGCACACTCGCAAAAAGCGCATTTTATTGACAATTTCACGTGAAGAAATCGAAATTAGTGGTGTTTAGATGGTATTGGCAAACTGTCAACCCCCCCCTGGCAGAGATCCTGGGTGCGCTACTGTGCACAATGCATCTCTCAAACGTGCATAATCTTATATTCAGCGACCAGGGCTCATGGTGCAGATGTAACAAGCAGAAAATGCTGTTCACAACAAAACTACATTGCAACTGTACAAGCACACTGCAACCACTCCTGCCCAGAAACTGCTCGCCCAGCTGGGACAGGCTTCTCACCCAATGATGTGTGCACAGCTGCTAGAGGTGCTTCTGTCTGCAACAAGTTAGAAGCCACATGGTGCCTAAAAGTTATAAAATTACAATAAACAGCTCTTTAAATCAAAAGGTTGATCAGACACGCAGCAAAGATGACAAGCACCTCTGGTGGTTGCCTAGTGTGCCTGTATGAAAGCTTTAAGACCTCTCAAGGAGCCTGTCATTACCTATTAAAGCACAACTTCAGACTAGAACCCCCTGCCACATATTGGCAGTATTGACATCACCATATAGTTCTGTTTTTGCTGCGTGTAATGTATGACTTTGAACTTCTATATATGGCTCCTTTTTTGTTTGTTTATTTTTGTTTCTTCTTTAGTCCATGATTATGTCCCCCTGCCTTAAATGCTATGCTGGGTGCTGAGAGTAGTATGACAAAGAAGCAAAGAACACATTTGTATGTGGATTAAACGAAGCATGGCACTTGGGCAAATGTTCTGAACAAATTAAAGGCATTTGTGCAATTTCAGGATAAGCATAATCCTGGAAAAAATGCAAGAATAACAAGTGGTGGTCTAACAAACCTTGTAAATGTCACGTTCCTCGCTGGACGCTTCCTCTTCGATTAGTGTGGGCCGAAGGTTCTGGCAGATGACACAACGCAGCGCTTTTGGCCAGTTCTCGTACGTGCAGTGCTGACAAGTCCACTTGCAACCCTGGCGACTCATGACTGTGCCAGGTTCAGCACTCCACTAGGCTAACTATTCAACAGCATCTGGTGGCTGCTGCCTTCGCTAGGATTCGGGCGCTAGCCTGAAAAGCGAACAAGCAACGGCGCGTGATTGAAAGCATAAGTATTTCTGATTCACTGCCCGCAGCCGCGGCTATCAGGTTGTTTAGATACGAAGTAAAAGTTGTTGAAAGGTTCAAGTGGAAATATTTTTTGGCCTTAAAATAATTCCGGCGGTGGACAATAACTGCTAGTTACGAATCATGAGCAGAAGTGGCCCCATGAACACAACTAAACACAGGTTCCATCGGCTCAACAGAGTTCGAAAACACCACTCAAGCCAATTCTCCCAAAATGTATTGCCAGTACTACTACTGCGCACTACTTACTATTACATATTACCAATATTACCACTATTACGGTATTACCCGTAAAAAGTCATCCGTGTGAACGAAAACTGCTACTAAACTTTAAAAAGTTGAACACAATCCACAGCAGCGCCCCCGCTCAGTTGCTGAAAAACCAATTATCATTATTAAAAGTTACTAATATTAGACGCTCTACTCACCTAACTTAGCTAATAGTTGATCCCCTAGAGTGTTGTTTCCATTCGTCATAGCAAAATGATTAGGCCTACCATGTTACCTCCTTTGCCTCTCTCCGTGTTAACGAACATCGTGCCGATCTGCGTCTAATGTTTAATTAGTTAATCACCGCTGTCTCCTTAATGCTAGCAGCGCTAGCAACAGCGTGGATAACTTTTAATGGCAATGTACCGTGACATTACAGTTCGACACAACGATCTCTTAAGCTACTATGAAACTTTTTGTTTTTTGTTTCTACAGCAAGATAGCACCCATATTTGTTTTCAGCGCAGCGCTACGACTGGGCGCAAGCAGCAGCAAGCACGCAAGCGCCGACGCGGCCGACGCAACTATCCACCACAGATGGCGTTAGATCTCTGCTGACCTTGTTTCGAAGTTTCGAACAGCGGAGAACGTCCTGTTCACACTACAATCGGCGACTGTTCGCTTCTTTTGAGCAAAAAAATTACAGCTATTATTCTTGTACTAAAAAATTAACAATGATCCGAACTGTGTGTTCGCGAGCAATCTTCGAGTTCGCGCCTGTCAGTGCTTCTTTGACCTCTTCCCAGAGAGCAGCATCTGCATCCGGGTTTTCATCGTTTCGCCGTTTGCTCCAGCAGAGCAGGTATTGTCCATTCTACCACAGCTACATTTCTAAATAGGTGACAAAATTCAACAAAATTTGCTCAGTGAAAACTAAATACGTTTTCAACGCTTCATGTTGCGATTCATACTGGTATTGTATTTGTAAAAGATGCAACAGTCGTAAAATGCTAGGATTTGGTGTTGCCTGCGGGCCATGCCGGCCCACGCCGGCCGGGATAAAATTTCGGATGGACTAGAATTCGCTGATAGCATCCGCTGGCGTAAAGAGCTTTCCGAGCGCTGCAAGTCTTCGTCATTTTTAGATAGCGTGGTGCCTATTGCGCATTCGCCCATTTGATTATTCCCAAGGCCATCAAAACTTCGTATCTGCTTCGTGCTCGGCAAGCCAAGTGTTTACGTCCCTTAGGCAGAAATGATTGCTTTTGTCATGCACAAGTACATAACGGTTGACCGTCAACGCATGAGGTCGCGGGATCAAATACTGGCCGCGGCGGCCGCCTTTCGATGGGGGCGAAATGCCAAAACGCCTGTGAACCGTGCATGGGGTGCACGTCAAAGAACCCCGAGTGGTCAGAATTAATCCGGAATCCCCCACCACGATGAGATCTTGGTTTTGACATGTAAAACCCCAGAATTAAATTTTTTGATCGCCATCTACAAGTTACATTCCTTTCAGAAAAAAAAAAAACGTTTGGTGTTCCCTGTAGTCGTTCTGTTGGAAGACTTCAGCGAAGTTCGAACTGTTGTGCGTTGCAGACCAAATGAAGTGCTTAACTGTGTAACTATTCGCAGTGTAACCAGTTTATCAGTGCTTATCTGCAGTGAGCCAATGCTCAAAAGGGGTTGGCATGAGAAATGGCGACCAGACGGAGCGAGATTCCAACTCGCGTCTTGAGTAGCGCCTCACAATAAGAGGTCAAAGATCACTGATAATGAAGCTTTCGCCTGAGCCTGCCGGCATCTCGTTTCCTTTTCCGTAGTGTGTGCCTCCAGAAGAGCGCCGGAACTTCAAAGATGGAGACAAACAAAGTAGTTCCAGATGTGATCGACACGGTCCCGGAAAACACCATTGAGGTGACAAACGTTTTGTCAGTCGTTGTGACAGTTAAATGTGTATCTTTCCTACAATGTTTTCTTTTTTTTTGCCAAGAGAAAGAGGACAACACATTTTCATTTCTTGACGAGACCCGTCTGTGTTTTGCGCTTGTTTGCAGGTGACTTACAATGATCAGAAGGTCAACATGGGAAATGTTATGACGCCGACACAAGTCCAATCTCCTCCAAAGGTTTCGTACCCAACAGAAGCCGACGCTTTTTACACCCTCTGCATGACTGGTAGGTTTTGCTACATTAGACCCACTGCCAAGCTCTCATGGTTGCCCTGCTAATGCAGACCCTGACGCACCGAGTAGGCAAAGTCCAAAGTACCGAGAGTGGCATCATTGGCTCGTGGTAAACATTCCTGGCTGCAATGTTTCTGAGGGAGAAACACTGTCGCAGTATGTTGGTTCTGGCCCTCCAAAAGGAACAGGTGAGCTTGTGCCTTGCATCAATCAAATTTGTAAAGAGATAACAGTTAGCATGGACGTGTTTGAATGCAACCTTTGGAAACAGGAGTGGGGTTGGGAGGAATTAATCATAATGCCCAGAGGTTGTTGCTAACACTTCAACGCAGGTCTGCACCGGTATGTGTTCGTGGTTTACAAGCAGCCTGGAAAGCTCAACTGTGATGAAAAGCGCCTCACAAACCGCTCTGGTGATCACCGAGGTTGCTTCAAGATTCGCGATTTTGCCAAGAAGTATCAGCTGGGAGAGCCAGTTGCTGCCAACTTTTACCAGGCAGAATGGGATGACTATGTGCCTAAGCTGTATGAGCAGCTCAGTGGCAACTGAGTTCAAAGCGCACTGACAAGTCAGCACAGTTTACCTTTTCATCTCCTGACTGTGTTCTCTACTTGTTCCCATTCTGTTGCTGAGCCTCTACTTTCAGCCCAACATGCCACTGCTCTTTAGCATGTTCTCAATAAAACAAAACTTTGCTGGTCTGTAACTCCTTTCTTCCTTGGTTACGTTGCATGTCCCTATTCCCCCCTTTTTTTCTAGCTGTGCTGCCCTCATTAATACCAAAGATATGGTGCATGTGTTAGTGGCCAGTGAATTCACACACAGTATTCATTTGCACATATCAATTGTGCTGTGCTGTCTATAGTGATAGAATACAAAGTATGCTTAAACTGTCACACGTCACACTGCAGGGTGCTACTAACCTATTATGAGGGCTCATCTGATGCTGTTATATTCAACACCCTCCTACTATATAGGGTATGAGTAAGCCAATTATCAGCAAATGTTTCTTCTTCCCAAAGGTACCAGTGAGGGCAGCACAAATATATACATGCATTGTTTGCACACTGGTAAGGCAGTACCAGAATCGGGCCACAGTTCTTCATACACGTGCAGCTATTGTCAACCACGAGAATGTTATGCAAAATTTGCTGTGTGATAAAAAGTTTGTGTGTGTTAGGTTCACTGCAGAGACCAGCACTGCAGCCAGATGGCAGTTTGCTTTTATGCCTGATTTGTCATTATTTTGCTCGTGGCTTTTTTCAGGCTGACAAATGCTGTCTTCTGCCAATATCTAATAAAACGTTTTGTGCTGGACCTGGTTCTTTACTCCAACAGCACGTTCACAGTAGTGAAGTAAGCTTTATTGTTGTTCAAATGAGCCGTATGATAGTCATAAGAGTTAACATGTAGCTATCTAAACATAATTGGCATGTGCAACTGTAATCTATGGAACAAGTATAACTCTCTGCTTTTTTTTTTTCCCCCTAGGCTTTTTGTGTCGGGGGAATGCCATGAGGCAGTCCTTGTGCCGTAACATTGCTGACAAAACTTGCAAGCGCAGAGCTATACTTGTGGGTTGAAATTAAACCTGAAGGAGCATATACACCTGTTAATGTTATCAACCTTGTGCACATATGTACACTAGAATAGGGGTTTGGGGTTCGGGAAGCGCTGCCGGCTGAAGCTTCGTTTGACAATTTGTGGCTCTAGTACCAGAAATGTAATAGCTACACTCTGTGTGCCGCAGTCACTTTCAATCATAATTGTAGGTTGACGACCATCAATTTCTGTTGCAGACGATAATTGACTTACCTACAATGACCAGACCAGTGAAATAATTCTCTTTAAAAAATAGTTTTATATCCCAGACAACACATAACATCCCGTGGATGTCCCGGAAATCTAACTTTTTAGTGGGACATACTGAGGACGTCAACAGCACCATGCCTGCAATGAATTTTAAACACCTCTACTGCTGGACTTGTCGCGAACCTAACTTGTCATTTATCTGAGCAGCATCCTAAGCAGGATATTCTCAGGACATTGCTTCCAGGTGTTTATTTGGGAGCTTCATGCTTGTCAAAACGAAATTGAGTATAACCAAAAACAAAATACAAATGGCACACTACAAAAAAACTATTTGTAAACTATTTTGTTTTAAACATTATTATTACTATTACATTATTATTATTGGTCGTGGTGTCCAAAGCCAGTGCCTCCTCTATGATGTATAGAGGCACTGCCAAAGCGCACCTTCCACTGGCGGTTCTCTTGAAGTTGCTTAACAAAAGCAGATCTCGTAGGCTATGCTAATGTAAGTGCATTGGTTGTGCTGCACGTGAGATAGTTTGTTTGATATCGAACTGCTTTTAATTGTGGCAAGAAACAAAGACGCAAAACTTGTGAAATTTCAGAGCACATGAAAGCGCACAAATATCAAAATGGAGCCCTACAATATGGGTTCTCGTATCCAAGCTGCAGCATGCATATATTAACCCAATTTGTAAATGAATTCCTCTCTAATTTCAATGTCAAACAGTGCCTTGGAAAACGTCCGGACATCATCCTAAAATCGTCCTCCAATTATGTACCTGGTATGTCCTCGGTATCTAGTTGGGACGGACAAATGAACTTCATCAGGAGCCTTATAGGATTAGTGCGGGACATCCTTTGGATGTACAAATGTCCTGATGCCGACATCCCAGAGACTTGTTGAGGATGCCTTTGCGTTGTCTGGGATTTGATCATCGTACAAAAAAAAATCCTGGAAAATTGGGCTTACTTCAAAACAAAGTGTCCTATAAAGAATCCTACAAAGGGTTCTTGCATTAAAAGTAATATGAAGGGTACTTTGAAAAGTCCACTAACGGCATCTGGCGCTTGATCGTCAATCGCCGTGTGACACCGGTATCACACGGCGCACTTTTGATAGGGATTGAATTTCTCGGTCGCGATTGACTCCTTCGCGCAAGCTGCGTGGGAGGGAGCAAATCTCTTTCGTTGGAAACCATCTCTAATGTTGTTTGTGTAAGACAATGCATGGTAAACTGTGCAACAACAGACCATGCGCAATAAAGGTCAAACATGGGCGCCAATTTTTAACAATTAATTATTGTGGCAATAGATGCTATATTCCCGGCCAAGGCGGCGGCATTTCGATGGGGGCGAAATGTGAAAACACCCGTGTGCTTAGATTTAGGTGCACGTTAAAGAACCCCAGGTGGTCCAAATTTCCGGAGTCCCCCACTACGGCGTGCCTCATAATCAAATCGTGGTTTTGGCACGTAAAACCCCATAATTTCATTAAATTTTTTCAATAGATGCTATATATATAGTACTCATTATGCCTTCTTCTTTCTGGGGTTTTACATGCCAAAACCAGTTCTGATTGTGAGGCACGCCATAGTGGAGGGCTCCAGATTAATTTTGACAACCTGGGGTTTTTTAACGTGCACTACATGATGCCTGTGGCAGAAAGGATGCTTTACATCCGTCGCCAAGGTCTGTGAGTGTTGGCGCTGGCTAACACTCCCAGGGTTAGTTTCTAGTTGTAAAACATAAATAGCCCGGAAAGTGGATGGGAAAACGGTGCCACGGTAGCTCAACTGGTAAGAGCATTGCACGCGTAATGCGAATACGTGGGATTGTTCCCCACTTGCAGCAAGTTGTTTTTTCACCTACTTTTATTTCCATTAATTTATTGTTTCCTTAATTCAATTAGTAAGTAAACGTAATTTCTCCTATGTTTTCCTTGGTGTCTGTGTTTGTTGGCTTCTCATGATATGATTAATAAAAACCTGTCCCCTCGGTTCCCTCTCTTCTCGTTCATATATATATATATTATGCACAGTTTGACCTGGCTGCTCCCCATCCTGCCAGCTGTTGCCAGAATAAACCAGCTATAGCCACGGGGCGGATGGGATTTTAATGATTTAGAAGTACCTTCATATTGTGGATTACAAGATCGCAAATCATGGTCATGCAGTTAAAGCCTGAAGTAATCACTTAAGCCATACAGCCTTCCATAAAAACAAGATCATGGAAGTTGTACAAGGCAAACCACGGTGATAATTAAGCTAAATTACATCTAGGTGCACTTGCAGATGTTGCAATGACAGTAGAGTCATCTACGGTTGCATGCAGTTATAGGCAACCAGGCATAAACTAAAAGCAAGAATATGTAAAATTAGGGCATACAAAAATAAACACTGTATTATGTCATACAACAAATATATGAGCGTTAACCAACTCAGCCAACATGACCACGGGCATAGGCAGGTGATGAACCATGTGATGAACTTAATTTATTTGGTGAACTTGTACCTGCAAAAGGAACATAAAACTGCAGCGACAATGGTTCTGCCGGCATGGTCGATTGGTGGTCATATGGTGTTGAATCATGGTCGTTCGATGAACCCGGTGTGTTTATCGAGCGGCCGTGATTGAATGAATCGGTTAAGAATCAGTATAGTATGTCGTGCAGGAGTGAGTAAAAATGTGGGAGAGGGTGTAGCGGCGTCGCCATCTCCACTCGAAAGGACCCGGTTGACCTCTAGCATGAGTCGGACTGCATGCTGTATGACAAAGCAGAATTTTATCCGTGTACTTTTTGTGCAATTAACGCATTTTTAGTCCTTGTCGAATAGAGATTGACAAACAGACATACGGAACAAAGGATAAATATCAAATTTCTTGTTAAATTGGGCAAGGATGGTGCATAACTTCATCCATCAAATGTTGCAAAAGTTAGGCCTATATGGAAAGGATGCCGTAATGCAATGAACTCTGTTCAAGTGGGTCCAGCGTTTTCGGGAAGGCCCAAGCCCAGTGAAAACACTTCGTCCATATGCCATCCGAATCATGTCCCGATAATTAATGCACATGCGCCATTTCAGAGACAATTAAAACATCCACCGGACGTCCAGTTTCGGATATATACCACGGATGTCCCAAGGATATCGCACATGGACCTGTTTCGTCCATGTGGGATAACCTTAATTGAGACATCCATGGTAGTGTTCCTCGGATATCCTGCCATGGATGTCCCAAGATTATGCCACATGCACTTTTCTTTACATATACAGTTAAACCTGCCTATAACGAACCTCCATATAACGAATTCCTGGATATAATGAAGTTTTTCTATTCCCCGCCGTTACTCCATAGAAGCACATGTATTTGAGACCTCTATTTAACGAAGTGGCAGCGGGAGACCCCCTCGAAATTACTAATTTTCCTCGCCGACAACCTAGAGATTTCGCCCCAAATTTTGTCATTTTTTGCACGAGCAGCAACCGGAAGCACCTTCTACGCCGCGACGGAATGCGAAGCGGCGGCGTTGCGCTTGGCGCGCGACTGCGAGGCGAGTGCATGTGTGCGTGCGTGCGAGCGTGCGCGAGGCAGGCCTGCATCCCTCGACCCGGCGATCTTGCCGCCGCGAGCGTGACCTTTCCCCCTTCCTTCATTCAAACCTGATCCCGCCACATGCTGCAGCTGGTCTAGCCCGCCAAGCCGGCACTCTCCTTTTCCAGTTGATGTTGCCACAGACAGACAGACAAAGAACTTTAATGGAGGTCCTGAGAAGCTCTGTTGCCCCCTCTCAGGGAGGCGACGAAGCCGCGGGCCGCACCCACGTCGGGACGGGGAGACCAAGCTCCAGCGCCGCATCGTGGGCTCTCTGGACAGCCCAAAATTGGCGTGAATGGTCGGAGCTCCGAAGAGCAGAGCTCCACTCCTCTGCAGTGCATCGATGCGGGCCCCTCTGTAACGAGGGGCATCCCCAGAGCATGTGTTCCAAAGTACTACATTGTCCGCAGCTAGGGCAGTCTGGACTAAAGCAGTCTGGATTGATGTAGTGGAATAAATTCAGGTTGGGATATGATCCCGTCTGAAGCATGCGTAGTGTGACAGCTTGAGGTCTGGTTAGTGTCCCGTGTGGGGGAGGGTATAGTCTTCTACCAAGGTAGTAGTGTTTGGTAACCTCGTTGAAGGTGGAGAGAGTGTCACGGAACTCGACGAGCCCTGAATCGACGGAACCTCGACTTGCAGTGGCGTCCGCGCGGAGGGTTAGTTCGCGCGCTTGGACGTGTGCGATGTCATTGAGGTTGCGGAGGGAGTCGAGTTGGGGTTCGAGATGGGCCGGGAACCACGTGATTGTATGTGGCTGGATGACTTTGCCTTGGAGAATTCGATGAGCTTCCTTGGCGATGGCACCAGAGGCAAATGCCCGAACCGCCGCCCTCGAGTCAGTAAATATTTCAGCTCTCTCATCGTCGAGAAGTGCAAGAGCGACCGCAGCCTGCTCTGCCCTAGCCGGGGTGCTGTCTCTGATGGAGGCCGCACAAGTGACGTGCCCGTCGTGATTGACCACCGTTGCGACGAAGTCCGATGTGTGCTCGTACTGGGCCGCGTCAACGAAAGTGACCGTGTGAGGCGAGGCTTTTATGCTCCGGAGCAATGCCACAGCCCTAGCTTTGCGCCTGCTCGCATTGTGTTGTGGATGCACGTTTTTGGGAAAAGGAGAAACCGTAATGTTGTCCCGTAGGTAATCGGGCATTTCACATGTGCGTTCCATCGCTACAGTGGAGCCGATTCCTAAGATCGCGAGAATCTCCCTCCCAGCAGGGGTGCTAGAGAGTCGTGATACTTGAGCCGTTTCCTGAGCTTCGATGATTTCATCGAGTGTATTATGTACACCTAGTTGAAGAAGGCGGTCCGTGCTGGCGTTTATTGGTACTCCTATCACTTTTTTGATGCTTTTACGGATGAGCGTGTCCAGCTTGTGCCTTTCAGAAGCGTACCACTTGTGCATTGCAGCCACGTAAATTATGTGACTCATTAAGAATGCGTGGAATAGCCGTAGGAGATTGTCCTCCTTTAGACCGCCCCTCTTGTTGGAGATTCTATTGATTAATCCAATCATGCACTCCGTCTTGGTCGTGATTTTTCTGAGCGTCGTGATGTTACCTCCGGTGGACTCGATGAACATTCCCAGCACCTTTAGGGTGTCGACCCTAGGAATGCTCGCCCCGCTTTTGGTGTGTAGTTCTATGTCAACTTCGTCCAGGGGCTTCCAACCCCTGGGTTTAGGACCTTTGCGGACCGGTCTGTAGAGTAGTAGTTCAGACTTCGTTGTCGAGCATCGTAGGCCTGTGCCATCGAGGAAGGTTTCAGTACGGTCGACTGCTTCTTGTAGGCTGGATTCCACTTGCCCTTCGCTGCCGCCGGTGCACCAGATAGTGATGTCATCGGCGTATATCGTGTGGTGAACTCTTTCGATTCCCGACAGGGATACCGACAGTTGCCTGAGGGCTAGGTTGAACAACAGGGGCGATAGCACTGCTCCCTGAAGTTGATGTTGCCAAAGAAAAAAAATCTTTTTTTTTTCAACACACTGGCAGCGCCACTCTTTGGTTACTGTGCAAGTCTCTGCGCTTCACTTCACTAACTTGACACTATGTGACACTATACGACGCTACGACGCCATCGTGTCGCTCGCTATTCGCTCGCTATGCGAAACGACCCGCGTCCACGCATCCAGTACCTGGTGTGACATTCCAAGGAAGAATGCTTCAACGAAAACTGAAAACGGGTGCGCGTTACAATCGAGGGTGCGTTAGAATCGAGTAAATACGGTAAGCGTTTCTTTTTCAATTTTCGTGCCGAACCTGCATATAACGAAATCCTCTTTATAACGAAGTTTTTCGGGAATTTGTCAATTTCGTTATATCCAGGTTTAACTGTATATGCATATTTTTTTCCCCCTCCAATTGAGGCTTTGTCTTTGAGCTTCCTCGTAACGTAATTGTGTTTTCTTGCATGTTCGAATTATTATCCGAAACCATTATAGTACATTACGAATGTTCTAATGCAATTTACTTAGAAAACTTCAGTTCAATAATTGCGCTTAGCAGAAGGCCTAGAAGAATGAGGAGTATGCTGCACTTTTGTACACGTGCGTGCGTAACACGTGCACACACTGCATCTGTTCTTGATGCCTGGGTGCTCTGCCCATTGCATAGGATGTGCGAGCTACATCCATAATAGAAGTTTACACTGTGCAAAAGGCCCTGGCATACATGTGTCCATAAAATGCACGCAGCATGTCCCCATGATGTCCCTCGTGGGCATGCAAGGGATGTCCACAGGACACAAATGCGGCCAAATGGTCATGCTAGGGACGTCCGCAGGACCTATTCGACACATCCCTAGGATATCCCTTTCCTGGTAGTGGATGTCCATCCATAGGACGTCATTGTTGTCGTTGCACCGTGAAGACCCCAAAGTTTATGCAAGACATACACCTTGTACGAAAATGAAAGCATCGATCATGTGCGTTCTCTCAGTGATCGCCTTTAACTGTTAAAATGATATCAGAAAAACTTAAAGAAAGTCAATTGTTCACCGAATTTTGATGGAAATTTTTGAAATACATTTTTTTTTTTTTTGCACCAGGATATTGCTGAAACTGCTGACTAGCTCCTGAGCTAAAATTGCAACGAAAAGAATGCTGCATTGATTGGAAAACTTCAGACGACAGCAATGTCTTGCAAAGGGTCGTCACTGGTGGCGAAACTTGGATTTACGAATACGCCATTGAGCTGAAGTCACAGAGCAAGGAGTGTAAAAAGAAATATCTGCCAGGCCAATAAAAGTGTGGAAGAACAAAGCAAAACTCAGTCATACTGATCGCATTCTTTGACTTCCATATATAAAATAGTGCATCATGAATTTGTACCTGAAGGTCAAACTTCGTGTATGTAGCTAACATAGGGGCCAGTTTTCACAGTTTAGAAGCAAAAACATACTAACGCAGTGTTCTGTAAACTTGTGAAATGGGATTCATCATATGATTAAGCATGATAAGACCTCTCCCACATCATGATTTGACCAGGCAAACGCTGGTCCAGACTTCAAAAAAACTAGAATAAAAGTTTCTTCAAAGGCAGTCGAGATCCTTGCCGAGATCCTGGTTGTTCTTGGCAATGGCATTTCTAGCTGAAACTGAAATGAACATTTCTTAGATTGTACAAGTTCTTAGAAAATTCGGTCCATTAATTAGAAAATACAATTTCTATTGCTGCACACTTCCTCATTCATAACACCAGCTAAGGTGTAAATTTGGACATCTTACAGCAGGACATCAAAAGTTTCCAAATGTAAGTGCGAAGCTCCCACAAAGACCTGTCACTTTCTAGCCAGTGAATACCACTTCCAGCTGGAAAGTGCTATTTTCAGTAGTTTCCAGCTGGAGGTACTAAATCCAGCTGGAAAACTGGCTGAGGTGGAGTCTATTTTCAGCTGGAGACTGCCATTATTTTACAACTATTTTCAACTGGCTCTGCAAATTTTCCGACTGGTTTGGTGCGTAGGCTGAGCAGCATTAAATCGGGGATGTGCGAAGCCACCCTGTGGCTGTTATCAATCTATAGTATACATTATCTAGCTTCACCAAGTCCCGAAATTAGGTAATGTATTCTACTCTGGGGCTCTCGCCTCTAAGCATCAGTCTTTTCTTCTTCTGGGGAGGCAGGCTTTGCAACTGTGTTCAGGGCTACCTAAATTGGTAATGAATGAAGTTTTGTATCGGCACCAGAATCCTTTTTTCTTGCAATTTGGTTTTGATTGCTGGTGGTACAATAATTTTTTAGGGTATGTGAATTCCCTCTAAGACATTTTCAAACACTTCGAATAGTTTAGTCTGGTTTTTTCTATGATTTGCATTGGTCTCAATTCCACACACCTCAAATAAATTCTGTACAAACTCTCCTCTATCCATTGAGCATTCGAATTTGTGATGTGCCTCCTGTTTGTTGCAATATTTAATTTCATTCAGATCCAGTATGGTTATACTTTTCCAAGTAATGCAAAGCTCATTCTATCACAGGTTAAACATATACTATCATAAAATTGCTTTATGAATGTACCAATCAATGTTGTTCTTGCGACTGATGCCTCATGGAGCCAAGAAACGCATGACATTGGCATATTCTAGCTCCCCTAGTCTTTTTCTATTCGCCTTCTAGAGTTTGTACCCATATCTTTGCTGCAAAACTTTTGGCAGTACACTCTAAAAATTCAAGTTTGTACGTTTTGGGGCTTATATCTTGCTCCCTAACAATAATCGTCATCTTTTTTGTGTGCTTTTCCTTTCTTTAGCGGTGCATGCTTGGTATTTCCAATTGATGAATGGCATGCATGTTACCAGCATGACATAGCATTCTTAACAGTAAAGTATCGAGCAAGCACAGAGTTTTCAAGAAAAGGAAACACAAGAAAGATGAATGATGATTATTGTTTGTGGACAAGATATACATCTTGTAACTGCAGCGCGCACACGAGAAACGAGGACAAAAAGTGAAAGTGACAGACAAGCGCTGTTACAAGATGAATAGATACCAACTCGCCCAACTTTCAGTACTTTTGACAAGATATACCCCAAAGGGTATAAACTTTTTTTGAAGTGTAGTTCTAACCCTTCATATATTAAATTCATCAGCAGATTTCACAGTGGTCATCACTGATTCTCTCTGTGCACAGCCTCTGTCACTATTTCTGGTGACTCGTGGGATTTGTGTGTGTTCAAATCATTAGTGCACTGCCCCAGTGCACTTTATCTGATTGGTTTGGATGCCTGAGAATGTTTTATTTCTTAATGAAATGATTGATTCGTTGGTGAAAGCGTAGGTGGGTGCATGGTCTGGTTATTTCAATTCTTCCTTTATCAGATTTTAACATAGTGACTAGATTTCGGAGACAAATTATGTGTGAATTTTTTTTCCAGTCTCTAACAAACTCCTCAGATTTTCAGAATCTGCAGTGTCCTTTGTACAGCAAGCTATGTCAAATGCACAGATCTAAGTTGCTGTCACTAGGCTGCACTGTCGCAAGCAGCTCTTCTTCTTCTTTCTGGGGTTTTACGTGCCAAAAACAGTTCTGATTATGAGGCACGCCGTAGTGGAGGGCTCCGGATTAATTTTGACCACCTGGGGTTCTTTAGCGTGCACTACAACGCAAGCACACGGGCGTTTTTGCATTTCGCCTCCAACGAAATGCGGCCGCCGCGGCCGGGATTCGATCCCGCGATCTCGAGCTCAGCAGCGCAACGCCTTAGCTGACTGAGCTACCGCGGCGGGTGCAAGCAGCTCTAAATGTGTACTTATGTAGGACTGGTCTGTCACCCATCCCGCTATGCTCTCTTTGTAATGTACGGGGTGCGCCATAACTATTGTCACACACTTTGACTGATAATTGTCCCTCTAATTTTCAGACATTTCTCCACATTGTTTCGTGAAACATTTCTTCAACCTTTCTTCTGTATTTAAACCGTGTTTAATGCTGGTTTGTTTATTTTTCGGAAAATGGGAGGCCCTGGATCACATCGATATGCAATCTTGTCATTGGGCGAGGCCGGACACTCCTTCTGAGGTCACCAAAATTCTAAAACTTCACCGCAAGATTGTCCACTGGGCTCTCAAACGTGGCACTTTTAAGGATGTAACCCACAGTGGTTGTACTGTCTCTGTGGCCACTTCTCACCATAATAAAGTTGTCAGGAAGTATCCAATGCAAGCCACGGAGAAGCATCAAAAGGCTGGCCTTGGAGCTGAATGTGTTGCCGACAACAATGAGAAGAGCCGCATGAAGGGTAGGTGTTCCCTACAAGTTCCAGAGAAGACATGGACTGACGGAGGTGCAGAGAAAGGCAAGATGGAAGAAATACTGGCTGCTGTTGGCACGGGTCACAAATGGGGAACACTCGGCAACCGTCTTCACCAATGATAAAATTTTCACGGTAGAGGCCCATCACAACACTCAGAACTCGCGTGTTCTTGTTCTAACGACAGAGCTTGCTGATGCATCCAGTTGGGACATTTTTTCAAAACTCCCATGCCTTGTCTCATAGATTGAGCTGGGGTAATGCCACCACTGGCCACATTCCTTTTGTTTTTCGTGACAAAGGGTGCAAAGATCGATAGGTACTCACATACTTTAAAAATATACTAGAGCCTCATTTCCTGCCCTCATTCCTGCCCCACTTCAGCGAGTAGCTTTGCAGCAGGACGGTGCCTCAGCAGAACAATCAACGAGCAAATCAACACCACAGCAGTGGTGTCGCGCTCTCACACCCGACTTCATTTCAGCTGAAGTGTGGCTGGTGAAGTATCCTGAACTAAACCCAATGGACTTCTGTGTGGGCTATTTTTGAAAGGAGGCCTTTGCCCTTCAGCACACCAGCTTAGTGGCCCTGCAAGCATCGCTGGAGCGAGCATGGAGGAAAATTCTCCTGGGGATACATTGTGGGCCGCAATGCAAGTGTACCCAGAATGTTTAAAGGCCATGATGAAGGCCAAGAGCAGAGGCATCGAATAAATTGTTTTGTGTTGCATTCCTAATATATTGGGTAAATACGTAACAAAAGATTTCCTGATATTAAGCATAAACCTTGTGCCAGTATTTATGGCACACCCTGTGGATGAAACCTATTCTTTCTTTCTGTCAACAATTTTCTACTTTACGAAAAAAAGACCTTCGAAACACCACTTCATTATCTTGGACTTATTTATTGTTCCTGTTCTGTTATCCTTGGGTGCCTCAACTTTAGGCCACAGTGACAGGAATATTTGCTCGGCACATGCATTCAGGGCGTTTCTCAAGTTCCATGTGGTTTCATTTCCTCATTCAGACCAAATTGTGTTGTGTGTGTGCATGTTGCCTTGTTTCATTTATTTATATGTTTTAATTAATCTTGACCATTAAAATTCATTTTCTTTTGGTAGTAGTCTATCTATACTCAACTTGTGTTTCATTTCTTTCTCATTTAAATGTACTGTTTGTTATATTTGTTCTACCCAATTCTCGACCAATCCTCCAGAGTGGGTACCTCCACATAAGGGTCTGCTCTACTCTACACTTTTGTGTCCAGTTCTGTGGCACGCAGAAATGACAATAAGGCTTGTTGTCTGCCTTGCAGTTGTAGTATCAGACTGTGGGCTGAGAACAGCAGCCTCCAATAGCAGTTGCCTACTGACAATGGCTAGGAAAATGTCCAGCGTCCATTGCTCTAGCACATCAGCTGGGCAAACACATGTTCAAGCATTTCAATCGCCTGGCTGTGCTTGCAGTCAGGGCTGTTTACCCAGCCAATAAAATGAACATAGCACTGGGATCGAGAAAGCAACGCCCAGACGAATCCTGTGCAGCAAAGATGCCTGGTTTCAGGTAACCTTTGAGGGTAGACAGAATATCCCATCAGGATCAAAGACATGCAGGCACCTGTATTATTGAACTGCTGCATAGTGCACATGCAAATCTACTCTTTTCCTTTTCATCATCATTTCTGGTTTTGTTTTGCTCCTGTCACCTCTTCCCCAGTGCAGTTCAACTGCTCGGACAGTCTTGTCTTTTCTGTAAATAAAATTACTTGACTTGTGCTACTCACCTTCATCCTTATCTTCACTGTGCTGTTAATTACATCACAAATGTATGCAATTGAATATGAGGGATGCGGTCATGGTGAAAGAACAGTGGGCCCGTTGTTGAGGGCTCCAGGTTAATTTTGACTTCCGATTTGTCAATTTATTTGGCAGGCAACATGGCGTGTTGCAGCAGCACTGAATTCTGCCTTGCATAAGGGCACCACGAACTACCTCTTCACGGCACGATTTGGTGCCACTAACTGAGCCATGCGCAGAATGAATAGCTGATACTGTCCATCATGTGAATCCACCTTTAACACCGAATTGAAATGTCGGCTCAAGGGGTGCTTTTGCATTCTGCTGCTATGGCAATGTGGTCGCTGCAGACAGGAGAGAATAATTTTTAGTACATGCACCTTCTAAACGTCCACTACTTTCCTGTCAGGAACACTGGAGCTTTGACAAGTGTGTGGCTGTCAGGGCAGTGTTAATGACAATTATTAGAAGTACAACCCAATAGCTATATCAAAAAGCTTACAGCACAAGCTGTGCCTGTATACTATATTCTGAACGAGAGGAAAGGGAACCGAGGGGCCCGATTTTATTGCTTGCTACAGTGCAACCTTGCTACAGTGCAAGGTTGTTTTATACTGAAGAGGCACTGAAACACTTTTCTGAAATTTGAGAAACATGCTGGAATGAGTGCGATGAATTTTAATAAGCATATATTCAAATAAACTTTTAAAATGCCCAAATATGAATGGTGACAATTTCGAACCTCGATATAACAAAGTTGGAGCAATATAACTTGGAGCAAAAGACTTCGTTGTATTGCAAATTTCGTTATTTTGAGGTTTCGTTAATTTAATGAAACTAAGATCGGGAAAAAAAAAGTTTGTTATGTTGTGAATTGGTTTGTTGTATTGAGATTTGACTATTACTAATGAATGCATTGTTCACTCTCCCCTTCCCCTCAATTCATAAGTTCCTCTCTGCTGGGACAGTGGTTTTATATTATTGCCCTGCTTACTGTATTTTTTTTTTTTTTCATTTCCGCAGTGCATATTGGCAACCTTCTAAGGTCGGTGCCTGACAATGGTGGCCCAGAATGACCAGAACCAGTGACGGGACAGGCAGGATGCATTAAAAACAGCCCCTTCTCCATTTCATAGAATATATGCAAGGGTGGGCATTGCATGTGCAAGCTTTTGCTAATAATTTAGGGTCTAGGGGGCCTCGAAAGCCGTGGGAAAGAGGAAGCAATCTTTTGTAGGCTCCCTGCTGCATGCAGCAGAATAATATTGGCTCTTATGTTCACAGCAGCATTGTCTACAGATTGGGAACATTTTCTTATTTTTGGCATTTGTGCTGTCCTGCTTGTTATTGTGTCCATGTTTTGCAAACCTGCCTTTCCATACCATGGATTTTCTTGCCATGTTCAACAAGTGTTTCAGTGCCTCTTTGGCATTACACTGTAGAGGCACAATGAAATCTGACACTCCTGCTGTACTGCAGGTAGCAGTGCAATAGGTCTATAGTACCAAGGACGCCATGCCACGTGTTACAAATACGTCCTTTATTTACATATGTACAGTACTGTACAGAACTATAAATATATAATTAACAAAGCACAGCCAGCATTGCTGTATGAAGAAAAAGAAAAGAATGTAAACATGGTATTTACATAAAGATGGGCTAACCTCATGACATTGACTTAACAAATATTTCCACACACCAATAAATTTGCTGTGGCCAAAAATAATGCCCAGGCATATCACAGTGGCCTGGCATTTCAATAACTTTGTCGTGCAACATCAAACAGCTGCGGATGCTTTTTAGTTCTGGTCCAGTCTGATGATGCACTGACAATCAATTCCTATTGCTACAAAAAGGAAAGCTCTGCACAAGATAGGATTATTTACCTGTCTCGTGCTAGAGTCGAATGGTAAAAATGTATGAATGGCAAGACATCTAAGATGCGAGTGTTGCTGTCCTTGAGACACATGGAAAATTTCTGCTCCTTGCAAACGTGGAAAAAAAGCAACAGTCAAATATTTTGATGAATAGACAGCAAGTATCAAATGGATGTGTTCAGGAATGCTTGAATGAGGCGAGAAAGGAAGGAGCCATCACTCGGATAGAGATGATGACTGCCTATGAGAAAGATTGCGGCGACGGAGCCTTGCCAAATTGGCGATTTCATCGCTTGGCTGGAATGGTCGGAAAAGTGGGTGCTGACGAATGTCTTTAGCAGATGGCCGCTTCTCACTGTCATGGCTGAGGAGACGCTCAATGAGCTTGCACTGGAAAATAAAATGGTGACAGCAATTAACAAGGCAAGTCACAGAGGAAGTCATGCGACAAAGTGAACCTTTTGATAGGAGCACGAATAATTTATACAGAGGATATTAGCATCAATGCAATGAAAGTCACTTTTAAGGTAAAAAGACTCCCATGCCTGACAAATCAGCAGCCAAAAACCAAATTAAATTAAAACATTGTAAGGACAAAACTTCAAAAGAAATTTTTTCGTGACATTGCTCATTTGCATCAGCTATTCAACATGGCTGCTGTGTATATGATGCAAGGTATATGTACGCATGGTAGCGAAGGTGCCATAGGAGACCATACATCCTGCAATGGCGGCTTATGGAGGCACGGCAACGCCATCTACATTTCGCGGAGCCAACTTCTCGGCGGGAAAAAAATCAACATTTGCTGCTCGAGGCTCACTGCGCCAAGTAGTCTACTGCACCAGCTCACATCACATCGCTATGACATCGCATATACTTATTTTACATATACTGAGCACACAACAATACAAATGAAGCGTAGTAAGTCAGAACATTCACCACAACACGGCATCACAATCTAACGTGAAATCACCCATCTATATTTATAGACCTCATTCCATAACGTCACACATTACACTGGTGAGCCTTGAGAGTTTTGCATGAATTGAAAGCAATGGGTTCATTCAGATTTTGAACAAAGCAGTATATCCATGTGTCATTAGTACCAACAAACATCTGTTATTTCGATGTTGAGATAAAATCAACATTACATTGAAATGATTCACAAAAACCAGACTTTAATCTTCACTAACACAGCACGTATGTCACCTGTAGTTTTCCTCTGGTACTAAAGACATAGCTAAAAAATATTTAGTGAAAAGGCAGTTCAAAAATAAAGTTACTGATCAAATCTTATAAGGTTAACACACATTATATATATGGTGAATTGTGCTATCCTGGTGAATTGTGCTCCTGGTGAATTGTGCTATCTGCCTCGTGCTATCTGCCCGCGGCAGATAGCACAATTCTAGTTAATGAGCTGGTCTACTCGAAGAGGCAGACATTACTTGCACAAGAGATTGACATGCATAATCGAATAATTAACAAAATTTTACTAATTAGGTTTTTAACTAATTACCTGATGGCCCATATTGCAATTTACAAATTGTAGCCGTGGAGTTCGCAAGGCGGATCCACTTGGAACGAATTCTCGGAATGACACCAGTTTCAAGATATTAATTCCCGAACTTTGCGTAGAAATGCATTGGCGTTGCAGTTAGTTTCTTAACAAAACGTCGTTTTATGCATTAAAGCACACAATTAACTGGAACGCCAATGCATTTTTCCGCAAAGTTCGGGAATTATTATCTCCAAACTGGTGTCATCCTGAGAATTAATTCCAAATGGATCCACCTTGCGAACTCCACGGCTACAATTTGTAAATTGCAATATGGGCCGTGAGGTAATTAGTTAAAAACTAAATTTGTAAATTTTTGTTGATTAGTTGATTATGCATTTCAAATCTTTTGTGCAAGTAATGTCCGCCTCTTCGAGTAGACCACCTCATTAACTAGAATTGGGCTATCTGCCGCAGGCAACCTTAAATAAATTTTGAAAGTGTTCGCTGAAACACCCTGTATGAACACCCTGTATGAAACACCCTGAAACACCCTGTAGTAAAATGTTTTGAAGCAGTTTGGAGCACACAAAATTGCATTTTGAAGCAGATAAATTTTCATTTTTAAGCAGTTTGGAGCAGGCCAATCTGAATTTTGGTGGAATAATGGAATATGGTAGCGCACTTCGAAACCACGATGAAACACTGAATAAACCAACACGAAGCGCTTAGTAGAAGCAATCTTTGTAGCTATAGCGTACTAGAATATGGAAGAGTGGGTCGAGCCACGGCACGGCACATGTGTTCCTGTTAAGCTGAAAACATCGGTGGCACTACAATTGTCATGGAGCGGCATATTTTCGAGAGTTTTCGAGTGGTTTTGATGCCAATTAACGGCCGCCCAAAAAACGTCGTGCCCCCCCCCCCCCTCACTGTGCGGCATATAACTTCGAGAAGGCGACACGCCGATTAACGGGCGTCAAAAACGTCGTGGCCCCATAGAGCGGCTTCTAGTTTTGAGAAAACGACACGCCAATTAACGGACCCAGAGGGGTGCATGTGCATCTGTGTGGTGCAGTGCCGGGGCTCGACCTTGGAGAGAGGGGAATCTACCGTCCTTCACTCCTGGTGAAAGGGGCGCGGTCAAGACTTTTGGGAGGAGTCATGAAATAATTAGGTGAACTCAGCATACCAGTAGTTCCCCTACATAGGGAACTAGGGAAAGGAGAGGCTATTTAAGCGCAGGTTTTGGGCCCTGCTAATTAGTCTAGAAGCTGAACCTATGCGCTGCTGAGAAGCCGTCGGGGGGCTAGTGCCATCCAGTATCGCCTGGGCCGCCTAGCCGTGTCGGAACTCCAAGTAACTAGTTGACATACGAGATGTCAAACCAGCGTCTGCAACGAAGTTCACGGTAGTTCGCCTCAAGTTAGCTGAACCTGCTGGAGGGAAGTCGTCAGATCTAGACTCCCGGGAAATCCAGCCCAGCAATCGCATCCACCTCAACAAGATCGGCCCGTCAGCATTCTTCGGGAAAGCTCTGCGCGCCGACTTCACGGTTTATGGACTTGCTGCTGCTGCCCGGCCACGCGTATGACATTGTTGTTTTCTTTTGAACTTTATTTTTAGTGAAACAATGTTAGGTGTTATTCTTGTATATTTGATCCGCACCCTGTTTCATATGTATATGTATTGTTAATTGCTCATCATATTTCTCTGTCATCATTGTGTTATATTAAGTTCAGGTGTCTTAGTCTGTCTTGCGTCTTTTTTATTATTTTATTTTATTAATGGTGTATATTTATCAGTCGATAAATATCTGTTTTCTTTGTTTACTCCCGACTCTGACTCTTCACAGTGTTCGCTTGAGTACGGAACGACCAACCGGCTTGTATACCCCGTCGATCGACTTCGCGCCGACGACGAATCGGTGACAGCTGTAACAACGATATAACTATATATTCCCACGCCGACACTCATGATGATAGCGGAAAATGTTCTCAAGTTACTCGGTCCAATTGACACTAACAATTTCTGGGTCAACACATATCACCGCAGACCCAGCCCAACCCTGGGCTGCTATATAACGAAAAACTATTCCAATCTGTTTTTATTGCGATACCAATTACATGGACACTCAAGATGTATGCCTGCCGTCGTCGTCGCCGTGATGTTCCGTATAAAGTCCAGGGGCAATAACATCGTTGCCGCACACCGTATGCTGTATGTGCGAGCAGAAACGCGGAGGAAGTGCGCCGCCTTCCGTCGCGTGCAAGGCACGGGGGGGGGGGGGGGGGGGGGTTCTACTTCGGCGGTTGCTGAGTGTTGCGCGGGCCCTATCTTGAAAGCAATCTGCAATGCGGACAAAGTGCGAGTGCTGATAGCTTAGTGCACACTGTGTTTTCGCCGCTTCGTTTGCGTTGAAGCGAGAGGCAGCTGGAAGGTCAATTCTCTCGCTGCTGCTGCCGCGCTTCCTCACTGCAGTGTTTTGACAGCGAGTTTTCGCGGCTATAAAGTTATATGTGTACCTGTTTGCTTCTGCGAGCATGACAACATGCTTGTTAATTTACTAGTTACTAAGCGAATGTTCAAGGAGGGACGCGGCCCTTGAAAGTTTATATGGTCAACAACAGCAAAAAGAAAGCAAAAAAAACTATCACTCTATCATCTATCATGTCTGGCAATGACCTTATTCAAGACAACTAATAAATGACAATTACCTCTGCTGCATAGGTCTTCACAAACTTTGGTGGAAAGTTGAGCCTCTTGACATTCATAAGGACCTAAATAAATAAAAAGAAGTACAACTGCAAGGGCATGACAGCTTGCACATTGGGCAAATCACTAGACAAAAATGGTTATCACACAATTACAAACTTGATGCAGCGTGGCAAGGAATTTGAAGACAAGACCAAGGGGCAAAACAAGAAGGAAAGAGTGTGAACCAGCAATCTTTCCTTTTTGTTTTTTTTCACCTTGACCGTATCTTGAGATTCTTTGCCATGCTGCATCAAATTCGTAATGCTGTACCAATTCGCCCAATCTTCAACACTAGTTAGCACAGAACATCTGAAAGAAAAACAAACTCGTATATTCAACTTTGTTGAACACTTAAATGCATCTGTTTCATGGCTTAGTAGCTTCCGCTGATAACACAAAGGTACATTTATTGAAGGGGTCTCACACTAGTGACAGTTCACAAGATTCCAATCCTTTTATTGTGTGGCACTTTATTGCTTGCACAGCGTGGCTATACTTAAAGGGCCCCTCACCAGGTCTGGCCATTTTCTGACAAGCGCAGTGCATACAATGCGTGCTCACGATCGTGTCTACTAAGAATAACATCGCTATGCGCCGCGGAAAGAGCTGAAATTTCAAACTACACGCCATTTGCCCTTCTCCTCACGGGCTGCAAGATGTAGGGATGACATATATCAGCAAGTGTGCCTACGTACATGTATATGCTGTGACGTCGCTCATAGTGACACGAGACACTTCGAGAATTATTCAAGGAAACACCTGTTATTTGTGTAATCTGTTGCTTCAATAAACGAATTAAAGTTAGGAGAAATAACAGAACACACAAACCAAATGTCTGCGTGTTTTTGTTTTAGTTCGCACCTCAGCAAGAGAGATGTACTTCAGTTTCGTCTGCTTGTTCCCACGTCGCGCAGTTGCGCGTGCTGAGAGCAAAACTATGTCATTTTCTACCACATTCCAGTGCGCGATCATGCTCTGTGGTCCGCTTGCATCTGCCTCAGTGTTCGTGTAGCACTGACTTATACTGCTAGTCACATGCTCCCGTGCACAGCGCGCAAAGTCGTGCGCTACGCGAAACAAGACATACACAACAGCGCGCGCGCTCTAGCGTGAGCAGAAGTGCACCACGAGCAAAAAAGCGCGCAATAATAAATAAAAAAAAAGGGTGGGGACCGTGACGTATGCATCACGCGATCCTCCAGCTCTGGCATGGAAGAACGCAGGGAAGGAATTCTGCTTGCGGAGGCTACACGGGGCAAGTGGAGAGAGCTTCCTTGTTGGCGGTGACGCTCACATCCTGAAATCATGGGTTTGCAGCACTGAAATATTTGTATCTCGACTATTAATGAATTAATTTGAAAAGTTCTTGCGGTAGAACGCTCCCAAGAGGGCACGTAGCAACATCCACTGCATAACCAAAATTTGCTATGTGGCTTGGTTGCCCTGTTAACCCTGTAAACCCAAAACATGTTCAAACTGAAGAAACAATTATTTCATGGTGCAGTCACACTGAACAGCATTCCAGAAGTTCTCAAAATCAACGTAGCATTTTGTTTCCATAACACTTCGCATAATAAGTCCACATCACAGGTGACACTATCGGTACTGCTGCTTCCAACTGTTGGAACTTCTATAACTGGCAGACAGCAGAATTGTTAACTCCAGTAGACTCCATTTTAAGACTAACACAAGAGGACCTTTCAAGCCCGTTTGTTATACCAGAAGTTCAATCTATCAGAGATTCACTTCAGCTTAGTGAAAATTAGTCTTATCAGAGTAGATCACAGCAAAGTCTACTGAATAATAAATTTACATAGTGCTTAAACTTCTTTCTCCTGGTTTGCATTTTGTATGCTGAAAATTTGGGAAGCATATGCTTTAACACTCACATGTGCCCCAGGTGCATCGGCTACACCATACATTTTGTTCTTCTCTTATGGTTGATTACAATAATGATCTTCAACCCCGAATCACAGTGCCAGTCAATTTACAATGATAATAGTCAGAACAGGAAGTATACTTAACTAATATGTTTATTGTGGAAAAAAGGGGCAGTTTACATATTTTCCCCAGTAAGTATTCCATCTCTTCGCCTAAAGATTTTGACTTTAGGCTCCTATGCCTTATTTATCATAAACATTGTCAACTGATTGGGGGGCAACTTTTTTGACATTTCTGCAAATAATTTTGGATGCATTTTTGATTACTTTTTGTACACATTACCATGTTTATTTCAGTTTGCTTTTCAATCTGTGATTTTACACCTTCCACAAAATTTACACAGTGTCAAGATGAAGCTTTGAAAAAGCAAATGTTTCAAAACTGCAAAGAATTCTGACTAGAGTGTGAAATGTAGGTTAACTGGCTGACCTGCTGCCATTCTTAAACTATGTACAGCCGTGAGCAAAAGTATACTGACCAGGGGTTGTGCGAAAAAGCCGATTTTTCCCTCTGCCTATGAACGCAATTTGAAATTGAGGATTGCAGTCCAAACTTGGCATTGCGAACTTTTCAGTGTACTTATCAATTCCAGTTTATGCTTGTTAATTACGAAGAAATGCACTTTTTTCGGCGACCCTGTGGTCCTTTTGCTCACAGCGACCCTATACTTTTGCTCACAGGTGTACGTCTTGTGAGCTGACATACCTTTGCTTGAATGGCATTTGGTAAGTGACAGGAGAATAAAGCACATTTTTCTGCTTGACCACAACTATTCTTAATGGCATGCTTCACTAGTATATAACACAAGGTTAATGCTAATTCAGGAGCTGCAGCATGCAAACTTACCTGTATTCTCTCCATTTGAGTTGAAAAAGGCCACAGAAGCTCAAAGAAGATAAGCCCCAAAGAAAAGATATCCACCGACTGGTTGTACTTGAGGCCATCAATCTACAAAACATACAAGAGCCAAGACCCATGATTTAAAGTGCTAATAGTAGCTGCACTGCTGCAACTACTACAGCCTAGCTGCATAGCAGGCAATAGTAGATCCCTTTCCCCCTCCTTCACAATTTCGTCACGCAGCGTCATCGCAAGCAGTGAAGCCCACAACAGCTATTGAATTTTTTATTTATTTTCAATACTGCCAGTCTCGAACTAGACCATAGCAGGTGGGCATTCATACAATTCCAGCAGGAGAACAGCAATGAATAGCCTAACACTGGCCAAGAAAACAAAGCAAAAGGAAAACTGTACAACAGAAAGGTGCCATACATTTGCAGTTCACAATGCAGTTCCATTAAAATTCACTGTACACAAAACAGCGTAATCATTTTATTGAGTTGATTAGAGAAATAACAGCACTAAACGTTTTTAAGGTTCGCCAATATGATCGGTTTATGGAATCCAGTAGGCTTTAGAAAGTTAAAAAGCAAACTGTGTTAGTTATAGTTGGGTCCAGTTTATTCCATGCTTTCACTGCAAGCGGAAAAAGTGAGTATTGAAATGTATCATTATAGAACTAGTACGCTGTTAGTGTGCACGAGTGTTTCTGGCGTGAGATTTTGAAAATGATAAATACTTGGAAGAATCTATTTTCAGCCTATTGTAGAGTATCTGGTGTAGGAATTTCAAGCGCACTAATTTTGCTCTGGCAAATAGTGTTGGAAGGCCTGCTCGAACTAACAAGTTAGTAGGCAAGTCATTACGGGTGTATTGTTGTAGATGAATCTGATGTCTTTTCTTTGGACCCTTTCTATTTTATTCATGTTAGATATTGTGTGCGGAAACCAAACAACGTTGGCATATTCTAGAATAGGGCGCACGAACGTAGTGTAGGCTAGCAAATTGGTATGCCACGGTGTGTTTCGCAAGCGACGTCTAAGATAAAATTGCTTCCGCAGGGCAGTAGAAGTGACGATATCGATGTGTGAATCCCAATGAAGTGACCCCTAAATATTTGTGCTGGTTGACTTTAGTAAGAATACTGCCGTCAAGAACATAGGTAAACCTAGAGTGATTCTTTTTTCTGTAATTGTCAAGCAGACCTATTTCTTTTTTTTTTTTATGGACATTTGTCACATACTACAATTCAGCAATTTTTTTGAGTGAACTATTGAGAATATCGTGTTCTTCTGGGCTGTTAATTTCTTTGCATATAATGCAGCCATTTGCAAAAAGTTTAATGGTTACATTCTACGTTGCAAGTGATGTCGTCAATGACAATGAGGAATAACAGAGGTCCTAAGATTGATTCCTGGGGGACACCTGAGGTGACGGTGACTATATCAGATGGTGCTTGGTCGTAAACAGTGTGATGATTTCGTGATCGTGAGAACATTCTCAGTAATACAATTATTGCTCGTTCGAGTTAAATAAGTGAAAAATAAACATGCCTGCAATCTCAAAAAGTCAAAAAAAAAAAAAACTAAATAAATAGCATAGCATAGATTCTGCGGCCGCCACAGCGTGCTGCCACAGGATGCTACTACGGCCGTCTTGGCGCAGAGACAATCAACCTTTGGGTGGGGCCGGCAGAGCATTGCTCCCTTGCCGCCCCTTGCCATCTCCCCTGTGTAGCTTCCAGCATGCGAGTGGAAATGAAAAGAGAGAGAACGCTCCTTGTCGGTCCGATAAGTACATCTAACTTCGCTTGTGCTTGAAGGATTCGAAAAGTTTTGCAACAGAAGATTTGCAAGGAGACGTAATTTAATAGTGATGTCATTCTATGATTAGTAGAAAAGTGTTTCAGAGCCCCTTTAACAAATTTTCATGCTCCTAAATGAATTAAGGTCAACATGACACTGCTGTGCTTACTGTGATTACACGTGCAACATGCATACACACATATTCTAGTACAAGAAAATTGTAATGAACTGCAATGTATTTATAATCTTATGTACTGGAAAGTTGTCCACACTTAAACAGAAATTGAATACTCTACTGAAAAGCTGTCTTCCATTATTGACCTAATGCAGACAGAATAAAATATTAAGCCCACTGAGCCCACCTGTTCTGGGCTCATGTACAGTTGGGTGCCCACTTGGTCAGTGAGACGTCCCGACTTGCTGGAGAAGAGATCTTCAGAAGGTGCCTCCAGCGGGGTAGCTACCACTGAGCCACCTGTCAAAGCGGTCACCAGGCCAAAATCTCCCACCTTGATGGCATCATCCATGGCAAAAAAGATGTTGGAGGGCTGTGCCATGTGTGCAGAAGAGGAAGACAGAGTGTGGATGACAAAACGAAGAACGCCTCTGCACTGCACCAGTGCTAGGGGATGGGACACCAGATGAAGGTGACAATACGGAGCTGATCAGCACCGTGTTGCGTCACCTTCGTCTCGTGTTCTGTCTCTTAGAGTTGGGTATTGCACAATGAAAATACAGTGGAACCTCGTTGATACGATCTTCACGGGAACTGTAAAATAAAGCGTATCATCTGAAAATCGTATCATCCAATGCATTATCCAACCAAATCTTGTTATCGGGAAAAGAAAAAAAAGTATCATCCCGAAAAACGTATA
The DNA here is from genome assembly GCF_013339745.2 of Dermacentor silvarum. Taxonomy (NCBI): domain Eukaryota; kingdom Metazoa; phylum Arthropoda; class Arachnida; order Ixodida; family Ixodidae; genus Dermacentor; species Dermacentor silvarum. Next base: position 30,376,220 of record NC_051154.1, read on the forward strand.
ACGCAGAATCGTATCAGCGAGGTTCCACTGTATTGTGCAGGTATGAACGACAATGATTGTCATGTAAGCAAATAGCCGAAGAATTCAAGAACGCTAGTATTCGCTTCATTAAAGCAATGGTGCACTTAACGACATATGTCTGTTGCAGTGAGGATACTTAGGTAGTGCTTGCTGTTTCATTGCGTAATTCTGTAGATAACAGAAAAACAGCACATCTCTAACGGTAGTATAGGTGGACAGCATGTGTGCCTATGACAGACGGTGTTCGGCAATGAACGTACCCCCCAACACGAGTGCGCGCATGCAATTTATGTTGGCATTTATGTTCCAACATCTGATCGCCAACCACCAACCACTAAAACCCGTGAAAGAGTCATAGAAAGCTCTTCACTTTAACAACAAGACTAAAGCAATGTATTAGAAGAAGGTTTCTAAGGGTGGGAGCCCAGTATATTCTGACTACACAAACAATTTTGAGCGTCAATTTTCAGCAGACACAATGCTTCCTTTTGAATGCCAGCCAGAAAGATATTAGCATTTCACTGGGCCTTTTGTTTCCAAATAAAAGTAATAGAGATGCTGCATAGTGAAACGCACAGTCCTTCTTTAAATTTTTTCCACATCAGTGAAACAAATCCTCAACAAATCACAATTGAGTTTAAATAAGTAGTGTGCGCTTGAGTTCCAGCCTTGTAAGGTAGTGTGGCCACTGCAATGGCAGTGACAAAAGTTCTAATAAGTTCTAGAGGCATAAGTTTAGAAATAGTATGCACGTGTATTTTAGTTAAGTTTATGCACAACTGACATAACCAGGTAGAATTTTAAGCTCTTTAGTACGGTGTATAGCTCTGCAATTATGTCTCCCATTTGCAAATGTGTACAATGGTGTTTTTCTTTTTTTTTTTTTTTGTTATCACAAATACCACCGTAGAAAATGTTGCAGCTTCTTCTGATTATATAGCGTTAATATACCAATGCACTCTGCGCTAGTGTAGGGCAAAACATTCTGATGCATTTTTACAGGCAAGTCATCAGTGTTTAGCTATTTCAAGGCCCACTATTTTTAACGCGTGAAACAGTAAGTAAGCCTTCTGTAAGTATTTGATGCAATAATTAGTATATAGTATACTGTAGGATCTCTATAACAGAAATTGCTTAAATGAAATTAACGCTTAAATGAACCAACAGCCTCATGATTGGTTGGTGTTGCATTAAGAGGAAGGTTTAGCTTGGGCCCAACTCTGTTGCCACCTATTCAAATACATGTAAAATGAAGAAACGCTCTTGTGAGATAACCACTGGACAGATTTTAATGAAATTTGTAGCATTTGAGAGAAAAAGTTAAATTCTAGTGACTGTTGGAATCGGAATTTGATTTAAGGTCTGAATTTTTCAAAAAGAATTTTCAAAAATTGGTAAGTCTAAAAAAAAAAATGTAAGCACAAAGTTTACAAACTTGTAGCTCTGTACCAAGAACAGATGGCGCAGTTCTGTAAACTGCATTCATTAGAGCATCCAAAACAGACCAATTTGATATATCAATTTACATCTTACGTGAATTTCTTACATTGTTTACATGAGTTTTGAAAAAGTCCTCGCATATTTGTGGAGTTTTAGAGAGCCATGTATATAATAAATCAATTTTGTCCATTTAATGTACTATTAGATGCATTTCACTGAATTGTGATATCGTTTATTATTGCTGAGTTACTAAGTTTTCTTTCACTTTCTGAAAATTTGGGATTTTCAACAACTTTTATTAAAACATTGATGGCCTAAATAAAAAATTACAGTCACTAAATTTTGATGTTTTCTTTTAAATGCAACAAATCTAATCAAATTTGGTGCAGTGGTTGCCACGAAAAATGATTTATCCTTTCCCATGTATTTAGATAGGAGCTCTGAGCTAAATCTGCCTCTTAAGGCAAAGCAAAAAAAAAAAAAGTTTGCTATTAAACAGAACCACCTTTTTTTTTTTTTTCTTGTAACTCTAGGTAAACAAAACTAAAATATTACAGAAAATGAAGCTGAGCAGCTAACTTCAGTGACATAACAACGAGCATCATTGTTTTCCCTTTCCTTACCAGGGTTTATTGCCAGTTTTCCATACGTTATCGCCAAGGCAGCTTTTGCTAGCTTTGATTGATGCCATGGTTAGCCACCCAACTGTGGTTAGTGTGGCTCTACCGTGGTTGTGGCTTATTTATTTATACTGCAATTCCCATTGAGAATTTTAGCAGGATTGGAAATACATATATAGGTTACAATAGGTTACATATAACACATTACAAAGTAAATACAGATTATGGCGAATTAAAAAAATATATTTAAAAAATAAGTAAATAGCATGAACGAAACACACTTCAGTTTCTCGTACAAATAGGAAAAAGGATTTGTTACACTAAATGCCACACAAATAATGTTACAGTAGGTTGCAGGACGTACGTTTGTTAGACCATTCACACCATTGACCGTGTAAAAAAAAAAAAAAATAACCCTCGAGCTCACGAATCGAACCCAAGCTTGCTGTTGTTGCTTTGTGTTGGCAATGTCAGTAAGCTGCGAGTGGCTTTGAGTTTGCTTAGCTTGGCCTTGCCCTTGGGCTCAATTTCTTAGTAAACCAATTTTCCCGGTCTCTTGAAGTTTTGTTTAACAAGAGTCCACTGTATAACACAACCTCATGTAATAAATATTTACCAAACCGAGTAAAGAAAGACGGAGGAGGGTAGTAGGAGGAAAAAAGCACGTCATTAGACAAAATATCACCTGCAAAAGCAGAGAAGACAATATATAAGTTAGAAACAAACGTGACATCTTGCCACACTTTTTATCTTATTGCCAAGCAACATTTGAGCTTTTCATTCCAAATGCTGAAGCATGAGAAAATTGGTAAAAACAATGTTTTTTTGTGACTGAACATTTTAAGCATTTTATTGCATCTGAGCGCTGCCACACTTAAACATGTGATGAGTAAAGTTCTAGAAATGCCAACACACCTTCAGATCTCGGTGAATCAAGCCATTTTCATGGACATATTCAACTGCACTGACAATCTGGTAGAATATGTCGAGAACAGACTCATAGTTGCGATCAGTAGAATGAGCATGCAGCCATTCTTTCAGGCTTTCTTTCTTGCATAGCTGCATCTGCAGGACACACACAAAAAAATGGAAAGAGTATTGACAGATTATTTCATGATTAGCAAGTAGTAATCACCACCTTCCAAACTTCACAAAGCAAGATGCATAGAAAACCAGACAGGTATGTTGAAATGCATGTAAGTTTTCCATTGTAGTACTGCAAGAACAGGGTTGTTTCAGCACGAGTACTTATGTTAAAAAAAATACAAAACAAAATAGTTACTGCAATTACCACAGCCTTTATTCTAAAGAACAATTCTGACATATGCCTATATTGTTATGCATGAAAAAATTCAGTTATGTTGTTTGGCGTGGTGAGTATGACATGTTCACCGGCTCACAAACACTCAACAGTACTTCTGCAGGGCCACTGCATTGGCTGCTGCCATCTGCAATTACTTGCCTTTCAGTCTTCTGTTCTTAATAGCAGATGGCACGATTGTTAGCTTATGAAAGGCACTTTTTAGATTTTCTCGCCAACTTGGCGGTTGCCAGAGACGCAATGGTTTTAGCTGCAAGCTAGAAGGAAATATTAGTGCTGCTGATAATGAATTTGGATTGGAGTTTTGGCCTTATAACTAACCATTGTAAAGAATCTACAGTGTGAATACAAAGTCAGTAAGAATAGAACAAAAATGTCAACTTTAACAAATGGATAAAACAAAAAAGGCTGTCCCAGCTAATGCAAGCCAAGCTGATAAAACAAATTAATATTTTTTAGTAAAGACCGTAACTTTCAATGGGAAAGCTCTTATTGCTTCCTAAAACATCCCTTTCAGTGATTTTCAGCACGCTGCCTTTTGTCATTATTTTTTCTGTGCTTTACTCGCAGCGTGCAAAATACAGACAGCCGCATGTTTAGATGCCCATGCACCACAACACCAGATGCCTCGAAAGTGATGATAACAGATGTAACTCTGCTACTTGCACGACTTGGCAAACACATCATCAATGCGTAGGCTGCAACCCTCAGTTGGAACATGATGCTCACGATTGGTGGAAGCCAACACCGACAGCTTGCCACTTGCATGCTACTGCTGAGCCAGGCAATGAGTGGAGTTACTTTTTTTGGGGGTCGCTGCTGTCATGGCGCGCAGGTACGTAAACAATTCGGCACTTTCTGTATTTTGGGTGTATGAGTAAAGTGCAGAAAAAAATAATTATTCAGGACATAGCATGCTGAAAATGACAATGTGAAGCTTTAGGGCGAAATAAAAGCTTTCTTATTAGAACACATGCCCATTACTTGCATGAGAAATCGAAATGCATAACTAATGAATTAACAAAAAAATTATCATTTACTTTACAGCACATATTGCAATTTATGAATTGCGGCGGGGGAGTTTGCAAAGCGTAGCCACTTTAAATAAATTTTCAGGATAACACCAGTTCCAAGATATTCATTGCCAAAGTGTGCGATGAAATACATAGTTGTTTCAGTTACTTCTATGCTTCAATACATAAAACGGCGGTTTGTTGAAAAAGTAATTGGTACAACAGTGCATTTTTGCTGCAAGTTTCACGATGCATATTTCGAAACCTATGTGATCCTAGAATTTGTTCCAAAGGATGTGCCCCGCAAACTCACCTGCTACAATTCGTAATTTGAAATATGTGCCGTAAAGTAACTAATTAAAAAGTAAATTAGTGACATTTTGTTAATTAGTTAATTTTGCATATCAATTTCTCATGCAAGTTATGTCCACCGCTTTGAGTAATTCAGCTCAAGGACTAGAATTACGCTATCTGCCACAAGCAATTTTTAAAAATTCTGTATGATTAAAAAGAAAGAAAGAAAAGAAAAAGAAGAGAAAAAAAAGAGAGAGAGAGAGAACATCCAGTAGATTGAACCAGTTCCTTTTTTTTTCTTCTCATTTCTATGCTTTTCTGCACATGTTTCCAATGTGTCTACTTTGTGCATTTCATCTAGCAATAAAATTTAGGCCAAGTGAGCTACATATACGTGACTTAGGAACTTGACACGAATCCCTGTGATGCAGCATGTTCTTGCTGCATCACATATGGTACATTACTGGGTATTATTCATAAAACAAACCGAATGTTTTTTTTTTTTTTTTGTTAATAAGTTTCAAAATATATACTTTGAAACTGCCGTGCAGTTTGATTGAAGCTGCACTAATAAAAACGAGTGGTACAAGTACTAAATTAGCACAAAAATAGCAAATGAAATCAACTGACTTGTGAGAAATCTTCAATGTTTAAAAACTTCACTACATCATGAGAAGTCAAATACAAAATAACATATAACATGTGCTATATGTGCCATGTTTATATGTACATATGCACAATGTACCACGATTTACATACAGTTCACGTTCTATTAAAAAAAGAAAAAACTGGAATGAGATGAAAAAGTTGTGTGATAAAGGCATAAATTTAGTTACCACATCCCAGGATACAGTTGAAATGGCCATTGGTAGCAGTGGGAAATAATCTTTTGCAGACTTTTCATTTGTTTTGGAAAATCAACTTCAAAATTGTTTTTACTCATCTAAAATCTGCAAAACGTAGCTTTTTCACCAAAATTTGAAACCTCACCGAGACAGGCCTGGCTTATAAACAAATTAACATACATAAAGGGTGCTTATACAGGACACTTTTTTTCTTTTTCCAGCTGCATTAAATTTTAGAAATTAGCCCAATATCACTATAATGTTATGTGTTCACATATGCAGCCTCTAGATCAGGAGCCTAAACATGTGGCCCGCAGAACTCTCAGTTGCGGCTCGTGCCACAACTACTATATGTGCCATGTTTATATGTACCACGATTTACATACAGTTCATGTTCTATTAAAAAAAAAAAAAAACTGGAATGAGACGAAAAAGTTGTGTGATAAAGGCATAAATTTAGTTACCACATCCCAGGATACAGTTTAAATGGCCATTGGTAGCAGTGCGAAATAATACTGAATAGTGCTCCTCCCCTTTCCCCTTCAACTTCTTCCCCTTCTCGGGTTTTACGTGCCAAAACCAGTTCTGATTATGAGGCACGCTTCCCTTCAACTGTGCTGCTGCTTGTTTCCCGACTCGCCCAACTCTCAGTGCTTTTTGTAGCAAGGTAGATGTAGTAGTTCTCGAGCTAGAAAAATACAAACATCGGAGAAATGGGGCGAGAAAAGGGTGCTGCACGCCTAGCAATGCAGCCCTCAAGGTGCTATGTGGATTGGATGCGGTCCGATGTCAGAGACGAGTTTGAGGCCACTGCTGGAGATAAGCAATAATTTGCATATTTATGTGATTAATTAACAAGCTTTGGTTAACATTTTAATTACTGATTTAAGTGGGCAATGCAACTGAGCATTTAGGAGACCACCTTCGACATTACCTAGTGAAGCAAACAACTATTTCTCGTAATAGGTACTGATGAGCTAGTTGGCGATCCATGATTTTGGTGAAGCAGCGCACTTGGAAAAAAGACGTTCACACAAACATGAATGATGAGGACATACACAGGTGCCGAATACGTCACATTCAAAGACTCATTGAAGGTGAAACTGACTTGGAAAAAGAGTGCCTATGAAGGTTATGTCTCCACAATCCATCACATTGCCAACATAACCAACGGTATGGTCCCACAAGACAGTGCCTTGATGCTGACCTGCTTTCGTTCCTTTATTAGCTTTTTTTCTTACTTTTTCTTTGACGGCAAGCAGCCTAGAATTTTTATGCTGGTAGTGGCAACGCTGACAGCTGAACACTTTCTGCGGCACGGAACAGATGCATGATGGAATGATGGCATAGATTTAGTGCACCACCGACATGACCTTTAGCTGCTGCTGAAAGCAAAAAAAAAAAAAAAAATAATAAAACTGCAAGGCACCATGCAAGCATGGGCAAGGTGGATGTCAAGGGGACTGTTTTTCAGAGTCAGTTTCATTTAAACGAGCCTGTGAAGGTGAAATAATTGTTTGTGTATCTTTCAAAGGCTTCAAACCGCTCGAATGCAATAGTTACACAAGATCAATAATTGCAATTTTAAATTATATCTATATTCATACACGTAAAGGTGCAAATCACTCTTTATCTAGAGGCTGCCAATTTAGACAAACAACAATAAAAAAATAAAAATAATGTCAATATGATTTATATTGCACTAATTTTCTAAATTTGGTGCAGTTATAAAGCACCCTGCATGCACACAAATGGCATTTGAAGCTATGGGAATGCACAATTCTCACGCATCCCCTGATGTTGTTTTTCCCGCATCACTCCCGTCTCCTGTGGTCGGGCTTCGCCGCGTGGCTTTATGCCAGCGGCGGTCGGTGTGGTTGCAGAGTAGTACGAGAAATAGAGGGAGTGCTGCGCTGCTAACGCCACCTAACAGCGGGGCAAAAAGGGAGTAGGCTGTTCATTTCTGGCTTGGGATTGGTGAGCGGCACGCACATACCGTGCGTGTGCCGACACGCTCTCTGCGAGACCGTCTCGCGAGGCTCGGGTGCAGGACACCGGAATGGACGAACACGATCGTTCGAACACGTCACCGTTTGCGTGATCGTACACACGAACGACTAGGCATTGGTGAACAGCATGAGAGCGAACACATTCACTCACTATCAAGTCGCAGTGAGTTGGACTTGCTAGATTTGTTGCGTGCCCATCGGCATATTCCATTGGCAATAATTCAGCTAGCAGGCATTAGTGTATGAAAGGTGCAATAAATGCCCTTGTGATTGTTTGCACTACAGTGTTGTCGTTACTTTGTCCCAAGAGCACAATGTGAGACCCCACAAAGCACATAAAAAGCATACACAGTGTGCATACACAGAGCAACTTCAAAAGAAAGTGCCCACAAGTAGAACTTGCGTTACATCTTTTCGTTAATCTAAACTTCTTTTTTTCTCACTGCTGAGCCAACAAACCTTACATCTAAGACAATTTAATTTCAGAACATTCTGGCAGAACCCACATCAAAATGAATGTCGACGTTAATGCAACTAGCACTGAAGCAATGTAGCGACACAACGTACTGGCACTGCAGAGAAATACTGCCATCTATGGATATGCTGTGCCATCTAGCAGTGCCGCCGCAAACTCCACACGTGGTCCGAGTGCAAGTATATATTCAGACAAGACTGTCTGAATATTTACTTATTATTTATTTATACTTATTTATACTTGTTTACAATTATTTTGTTATTGAAGAGTGGCACATACCCACTGCCACATATTGGCACATAACCAGTGACCCAATTTGGCATCAGAGAGGTTCATTGCAGAGCGGCACGTACCCAGTGGCACATTTGTTGACACAACAGTCGAACCAAGTTGGTTCGGTCATTGGTTTTGAACCCTGTTCTCTCAGAACAGCAGCCTAATGGGTTACCCATTAGACTACGGACTCCCAGTGACTCAAGTTGGTGGGAAAACAGTTAGAGACAACAAAGATAGCCCGCGGAAAGTGAGACATATCCCAAGAATGCTAATAAACGCTAATCACAAAAAAAAAAAAAATTTAACATTCTCAGCAAATTTGAATAGTATAAAGAAATATAAAAAACTGACCTGAGAATGCCCTCATGGTTTACTTATACATACCTGAATGTATAAGTAGACTTTCACAGGTGGTGACTCAGGTAGTGACAAACTCTTTGGCCGCTCGCCATTTTGCTTGGGTTTTAAGGAAGATTTTGATATGGACTTCTCCTTGGCATTGTTGGAGGAGCGCTCAAACTCGATTAGTGAGTCATCTTCATCAGTGGTTGCATACGCAGAGAAAGGCATGCGCAAAGAACGGTCATTTGATGTGTGGCGATCAGTAGTGATGCCACTCGACGAAGAGTCCATAGAAGACAGCACTGCACTGTTTTTGAAGTCCCCAAATGAAAACTGGTCCTCAAAAGGCCGCAACGGGTTGAATGGGCGTGTGGCATTTCCCCAGGAAGAGTCTTTTGCAGTCGATGTGGTAGTCTTATCAGAGTATGAGAAGGATATGCATGTGTCAAAGCTGCAAAAGGAATGAAGAAGTTCAAAAAATAGAAATGCACTGCAGAGAGGATAGCACATTTAAATATAGCAGAAAGTTAACAGGCCACATTTGTAATACCAACTGCATCAATATGATGCCTCACATATGAAACCTGTTGGTCAATGTGCAAATATTCCCTTTTGCCCCTTTACAGTTTACCTAAGAAGCATATTGGTTCAACCCTTGCCAATTTGGAAGACTAGATAGGTAATTTGAACTTGACATCTGATCTGAACCAACAAATGGCATCAAAATGTCATTAATTTAGTGATATATTTGACAGCACATTGACTAATATGAACAAGTACCAGAGTGTGGCAAGCGTGGAGGGTTCCAAGTGTGATGCTCAATAAGTTCAGCAAAAGTGATGATCAGTGCCTCTCTGTTCAGCAATGATACCTTCTGAAGCAGAAGATAATTTTTCATTTGGAATAGAGAAATTGCAAAATATTTTGCCCGAGTTCGCTTAGCAGTGGGTTGTGGATGAAGATAGACAGCTGTAACTAACACGGGTCTTCACCTATGCAGGATGTGCAACAATCATTGTTGCATACTGCAATTGCATACTGTAATATCCGGAGTCATTGCCTCCACTCAGCAGGCTTATTCGTCAAGAAACCAGTGGTAGGGGGGTCTTGGTGCACAAAAAGGAAAAGTCCATAAGCTGAGTGTGAAAAACTAGACAGAGGGACCAAAAAGACATTGAATTAATAAAAGGTAGCCCTTGTGGGGGTACTCCCCAACCAGTATTGCATACCTGCCAAGTTCGGATAAACTAAATCCGGGAGATCTTCCCACCGGAAGGAGGGGGGGGGGCAGTCGGTTACACAGCCCCCCGCCCCCTTCCCCAAACTTCAATAGTTTCAAGTACTGCCAGGAGAACTTCATTACAATTTTATTTACAGATATACAAATGACCACATGAACATCAAGGTCACACTTTTGCAAGTATTTCGTTGTTGCTAATTTTGCCTCCAAAATTCCTTAAAATTTAAATTCTCGGGTCTTACGTCCCACAACCACCATCTGATTATGAGGCAAGTCGTAGTGGGGGACTTCGGATTAATTTGGACCACTTGGGGTTCTTTAACGAACACCCAATGGAGGGGCACACGGGCGCTTTTGCATTTCGCCGTCAACGAAATGCGGCCGCCACGGCCGAGATTTGATCCCACAAGCCCATGCTTAGCAGCGCAATGCCAAATTAACTAAGCTACCATGACGTCATGGGTGTTCAAAAATTATTCAGATAATGACTGATTGTAAGAAATTATATTTCTTTCACATTTTGCGAGGTTGACGTTTCCCAGCAACTTGAATGAGCAACATATGGACAAGCGGCACTGCGTCCTCGTATTTTCCACAATGTTAAATTGCCGTTCGCACTCTGCATTACTCTCTGGTATCAACAAAAGACCCTGCGTCACTTCGGTTGAGCACTACATTAAAAATACTTGAAGATACTTTTTGCGCTAGCGCTCCTTGCTTTTAAGTCCATGACTGACCCTAGGCCTATGCAATGCCAGGGCGGCTGACGCCGAGGCAAACGATGGAGAGTCTAGTGTTGCTAGTCGCGGAAGGCGGCATTCGCTGGGTACCTTAATAAGACTATAGGACCACTAGGGCACCCAACAACCTTGTCAGCATAAGGGGCGGCTCTGCGGTTAACGAAATAACGCAGGTATAGAGTTTCCCCTACTACTTCCTTAATTTTGCGCGATGAACCTCTAACTGGACTACATTGGGTTGCATTTTTTTTTTGCCAATGTGGTCTGACAAAGTGCTAGACGCGGAAACAGGACACAACAACAACAATTTCTGGGAGATTTTCCCGTCAACCATACGACCGGAAGAAATGGTCCAAATCCGGGAGTCTCCCGAGTAATCCGGGAGACTTGGTCTCCCGGAAGGTCGGACCCCGGGCCGAAACGTCAATAAATCGCTTTATACGTGCCTACTTCACAATCAATATTTGCCCAGACCCTGAATCACTTTTTTCTGCTATATATATATATACACACACATGAGCGTGTGTGAGTGTGCATACGCTATACTGGTCACCACTATATGTGGGCTCCCCCTCCACTCACGGGAGACTTTCCCTGCGAAAAATAAGGTTATTAGACTTGTATCTGAAATCTCATATATGCACAACTTTGGCGACCATTCTTTTTGTTCTAGGGGAAAATTTCCTGCAAACTTTTGTGTATGCAACTGCAAGCCCCACCTGTCCGAGTGCTAGAGGCCCAATGGCATAGAGAAATTGGAAGCCCATCCCACTTTTGAGGGCAGTCAAGTAACAGGATGGTGAAACTCAAACCAACCTTCCACGCCACACGTCATCTTGGTGTTCTTGCCACCCTGGAGGTGGGCTTTCCAGCCAAGCATTGTAGTATCGCACAATGCCTGAGTGATCCAACTTGGCCAGTGCCTTTGCCTCCCTCATCACCTTGTCTCGAGCCTCGGGGCTGCAACAACATTGCGCACAAACTTAACACTGCACAACCAATACAAATATGAAAACAGCAGTGACATGCCTGAGCCAGGTGGGCAATGTCAATAGCATTAGATGTCTAGGGCTGTACCTTCCTGAAAGGCATTGTTTTTGTAGCAGGTGGCAGAGGCCATGATGTTGAGGTCAAGAAGATACTCAGCATTTTGTCATACACAAAGTTCTGCAAGCAGGTTTCTTTACACAGCTCAGATGTCGCCACTAAAAAGAATGATATGGGACTTCTAAGGGCAAAAACGGGAGAATAGCATTAATGAACATTTTTCTTGCCTATATTTCTACCATACTGCAAGCACCCTAAATCACGTAGGAAGGAAAATAAAAACGAACAGAAAAAGATATCAAACAAGAATGCAAAGCAAACAATCTCAGTGCTTGTTAGCAGTTTTGGTGGTAGTTGGTTTCATTCCGTTACTACCAAAAGAAATAAAGAAATGTTTAAAAATGTTAGTTAAAATGTAATATAATGTAAGGCCTTGTTAGCCACACTTGTAGAGGTTCTGCAGGAGCAATGGGTGAATGTCTAGTACATTGTATGTATATGTGTATATATATATATATATATATATATATATATATATATATATATATATATAAACAAGAAACTTCAGTTGCTAAACCTACCTTACGACACTCTTGCAAAGTTTAAATGTCATGCTGTCTCATGATAGTAACTGGCAAGTTAGACTTGGAAAAAATAAGCTTAACAAAGCTTTACATCAAATAATTTTCAATGTATCAATCCTGTAATCAATATATTGAAAATGAATTAAATTGGCACACCAGAGCGACATCAACACTTAAGAGATAGATATATCATCAACGTTTTCTGCATGTATAATTCATTTCTGAACTGAACAGCATTGTTTTGACTAGGCATATTAACAACAAAACAGAAAAATCACACCTTTTGCATAGGAGGCATCTGAAAATTAAAAGAATGACTTTTCCGACAGAAAGCTATAAATAAATGGCTTGCTACTTGACAGCACACTGTTTTAAGTGAACTAAGTATTCTGCTGAAAGGCACTGAAAACCGTCCATACCTGTATAAATAAGGTGAACTAAGAAAGATCATGTCCCCAAACAATAAAAATGAACACTTTGATGACAACAAGCGCAATTTTCTTCCAAAGACTTAATTAAAGTCGCAGTGATGGAAGTGCCACTTGGTCTTTTGTAGGAGCTTTCGGAGCAGGAAAAATCACGGTTTGTAGCAGAAAAAATTTGCTATTTGGATCAAGGAAACAATGCTTTGGAGGAGTAACTTACTGCTCTGGTGCGAAGAGGAAGCTCTGCATGCAGTTAACGAAAAAAGGCATGGTATGAGTTAGTCACTTTAGCACACACCAAAGGGGATGAAGGCGAAAGCCTGCACGCTCACGAGACATTCATTAAATTACTTGACATTCTCGTTCGAATGCGTTGTTACTTCTTGTTACTTGTTTACTCCCACCAAAGGTCGTGGGTTCGACTCCCCATAAGCATTCAAGATATAGCGCGCGCGACAACACCGACAGCCGGCACAGGCGCTAAGTACAAGAACGCATTTGTTGGCAGAGCAGAAGCCGCCCCCCCCCATCTCTCCCTCCCGCGCTGCTTTCCTGCTTTGCTTCTTTCGCGTGGGGGATGGCATCGCCAGTTACCCTTGAGCCTGGTTGCAAGATAGGCATTTGGTGCCACGGCACAGCGTCGCCCCCCCTTCTCTCTCATACCCCCACGGCCTTTCGCGCGACGGAAGTCGCGTTTGCTCTCGGCTGTGCGTTCGCTCTCTGTGAAGGCACGCATGCCCCGCGCGTTTTCACTTGCACATACGGCGCGCGGCGACAATTTTATAGTCCTTGGACTCTGCTCCACGTCTCCGCATCGCCCTCGTTGATCTCCTCTCCCATTGGTGGGCGCACCTCGTTGAGAAGCGTGCTCGCTACCGCCCTTGTCGGCGAGATTTTCCCACGGAAGCCGGATTATAACCAGTATTTCGTCTCACGCGGCTGCACTCTAAGCGGTATGCGTATACATGGAGTTCTATTGGAGGGTAAACAGGCATCGGAAAAGGCCGCGTTGTAGCCAGTTCTGCACTATAGACGGTTACGTTATAAGTGGTCTATACTGTAAATTCTTTTTTCGTGCGTGTGCCTGAGTGAGTTCACCTCTGACTCTTTAATTTAGCTAGTTTTATTTGTGTTTCGATGATGCGAATTTCGGCTAATACGAATATTTTTCGTGACCCCATGAGATTCGTATCATCGAGATTTCACTGTAGTACTAGGTGTCAATTAGCCTTTTGATGAGACCAAGCTATAGTGATATTATACCTGGGAAAACGTATGAATGAGGAATGAGAAGTGCATGAATCAGAAATGAGGAATAGCGAGTGCTCCACTTACGTTGGCTAACACTCCCAGGGTTAGTTTCTAGTTGTAAAACATAAATACTCCAGAAAGTGGATGGGAAAATGGTGCTGCGGTAGCTCAATGGTAAGAGCATCGCACGCGTAATGCGAAGACGTGGGATCGTTCCCTACCTGCGGCAAGTTGTTTTTTCATCCATTTTCATTTCCATTAATTTATAATTTCTTTAATTCTATAGGTAAGTAGAAGTAATTTGCCCTATGTTGTCCTTGGTGTCATTGTTTCTTGGCTTCTAAAGTAAGCACTGTGTGTTAAGTTACTTTCGATGACAATCCTTCAATTGCAGTGCACGAGGAAGTTATTAATGTTATTAATTAGTGTGGTACTGGCATAAAAGCAAAGAGCGAAGAAAGCTACACATAGCACAACATACTTGTTTGGGAGGCAGATGCGCTTCACAGCATATGTGCAGTCATCCAGTTTGTTCCGTGATTCAAGAACAAGCCCAAAACCTCCTTTGCCAAGACAGCGGACGGGCTCAAAGTCTGCAAGGTACCTGCATGCCACAAAACCCAGTTGAACAAACTTCAGGCAAACAGGCGTGCAGCGGTAGGCGCCATTAACCTAGTGGCAGCCTTCACACTTCTGCAACAGGCTGTACCTGACCAGACATCCTGCTTGCGTTTTTCAGAGATGATGATTGGCATGTGGGATACCTTCAGGGCAGTTGCCACAAACCTCACTAAACGTTATTGCACACCAAAGTTTGAGAAATATTGTTTTAAACCACAGCACTGCCATATTTAGTAGTGTCTGCATTTACAATTTGCACATATATCTGATTTACATTCTTGAAAGCCAACTTAGTGCCAAACAAGTTCAGAAGCTTACTTTTTCAGATAAAGTACCTCACACTGTTCACTACCTTTGCTGTAACATTTCTCTAGTTTAAAGCGAATATGTAAGAAAGCATACTTGAATACTTCCATTCTGTGACTACTGTAATGAATAGGAGAAGGAAGCAACGAGATGACAATGCTGTTCAGTTTGTGCATCACCTACCTAGTGATAGAACACATGGATTTTTAAAAAAAGTCAACCATAAGCACCTGTCAGACAGGCCTTTTGCTTACTGTATTACGTTGGCTGGGCACCAACATAGAAGACCCTCAGCTGCAAAGTGTCTACTGGAAAGTGAGCAGTAATATGTCTATTCAGCAACCATTGCGGTTGCTAAGACATTATTTGCGACTACACTGGATTCCTTAACTAACTTGATGAAAAATAGGCAAAAAATTATTTCTGTCTGTCTCTCTCTCTCTGTGTGTGTGTGTGTGTGTGCTTGTGTGCGCGCGTGTGCACGTCCGTGTGCGCTTTATATACCTCTGACAAAAATAACACAAAGAAATCATGACAGGAAGAAAGGACCACAAGATCTACCGAACTTACAGCAAGAAAATATCCAGAAACAAAATCCCATGCTTTCGTTTCCCTAAATTTGATTTCAAAAAAAGAAAGATAGAAAAGAAGAAACTAAGAAGAAGCCATGCGTTTTAGCATAAGGTTTCAGCAGGAGCTCAGGCTCTAATGGGTGCTGCAAAGCTACCTTTATGCCACAATACATTGCAAACAGGATTGCTGTAATCACCTGGAAGTGTATTTGGGCAAGTCTCCCACAGCAGAGCCAACTTCTACAGAAGGTTGACCAACAGGCTGCTCAGGCGCAGGTATACTTGCAGACTCTGATCCTGAGCTACTTTTTATATCCTAAGAAAAAAGAAAGTAAATGGGAAGCAATCACACCTCTCAGCTAAAGTGTGCAACACAAGCGTTTTCTCTCTCTTTTTTTTTTTCCTGAATTTTTTTTTTTTAAAATACAGTGCATTGCAGAAAAAAAAATTACCTTGGATGACAGTTCCTGCAGATGCTTGAGCTTGAAATGTCGTAGCACATGCTTCGTTATGAAAATGTTGATCATGAAAGTTGCTAGAACAATCAATGATATTTCCTTCCTGCCCAAAAAAAGAGGAGGAAATTGTACTGTTCATTTAGATTCCTGATTACAGACAGACCAGAATAAAACAAAGTGACAAAACATGTTATAAATGAACAGTATGCCACATAAGAAACATCCAGTTAATGTTCCAGTATCGATTGCAGCACAGATTATTTATACGATGTGGGTTTTTTTTTTTTTTTTCAAGGTCTGATAGGTCGTGAAATAAAAACCACAAGAAAAATCCGATGACGCTGTGCGCAGATGTGTTGAGCAGTGTCTCTAGTTCGCGTGAGGTCGCAGTTGTCAATTCTGAGCACGCAGTGAACATGTAAACATGCCTCGCTCAATAGAGTCTCCCGCTAAGTGTGAAGTGCGTGCTGTCATTCGATTTCTGCATGCTGAGGGATGCAATGCAGCCAAGCTTCATTGATGAATGAGTAATGTGTACGGTACAACTTTCATGAGTGACCAACAGCGAAGTACGGCAATGGTGCAGAAACTTTGAAGCAGGACGCACAGACGTTCATGATGCAGGCGGGCAGGGATGGAAGCGAGTGTCAACCGATCATCTTGTTCAGCGAGTTGATCAGGCGATTCGAGAAAATTGTCGGTTCACAATTTTTGTGTTGAGTGATTCATTTCCGAAAACTTCACGGTCAGTTCTCTATACCATCGTGAGTGAGAGACTCCAGTACTGCAAACTCTGTGCGAGGTGGGTTCCCAAGGTGCTGACCGACCATCACAAAACACAGCGAACGGGCACAGCCTTAAAGTTTCTCCAGCGCTACCATGATGAAGGAGAAGATTTCTTGAAGAAAATCGTCACGGGACAAGACATGGGTTCGTTTCGAAACTGAAGAAACAAAAGAGCAATCCAAATAATGGATGCATTCTGATTCCCCGAAAGCAAAAAAGTTCAAGCAAACCTTCTCCAGCAGAAAGTGTATGGTGACTGTGTTCTGGGACAGCAATCGTGTTCTCTAAGTGGAATTAATGGAACGCAGCACGACCATCACTGCAGCCTGGACTTCGCTCCCTCCGATTACCACCTCTGCTCACATGAAACGATGGCTAGGAGGACAGGAGTTTGACTCGGACAACGAGCTGAAGATGAGCGTACAGAATTGGCTGAAAGCACAGCCAGCTAGCTGCCTTCTATGACGAGGGTAAAGTTAGTACCACGCTACAACAAATGTCTCAATCGGAACGGGGACTATGTAGAGAAGTAGGTGGAAAGTGTACCTAAATGTTCCAAATAAAACAGTTCTGATCTTCACCGTGGTTTTCATTACACGACCGATCGGACATTAAAAAAAAAAAACCTTGTACCTGAAGGTCAGCAGACAAACTGTTCTTTAACAGTCTATCTGACACATCGAATCAGCCACTTTTGTTCAAGAAATGATCATAAATGTAGAAGTAAACTTTATTTATTATGTTTTCTCTCTAAATGTGACTTGCGCTGTTAATCGGGAGCTTTAGTCCACAACTGTAAGCACACATATAATGGGCATTAAATTAGCGTTGGCATGCTACCTTATCAGAAACAATGTGCTCAGCATGCTCTTAACATCTAATGCCACATGGTGCCACATGCAACACCAAATAATGCAGCAACGCCAGGCAGACCAATGCTTCAAGGTTTTCTTTTAGGAATGTAACAAAGATTGAGCATTGAGCAATTAAAAAAATATATATATACTTCATGTACTACTACTGGGTACTGACACATGCTAGCTTAAATTTGATGTTGAGCTGATACTAATAAATATTAAGGGTGAAGAATTTTAACAAGTTGCAGCAGTGTACGCTCAATTTGGCATACTATGTGGAGCTATGAACCCTAGCAAAATAAAATAGTGCAGAAACCACATCAGATGATTTTCAATGTAAGGGAATAGCTGAATACAAATAAGAATGTTTATGTTCAAGGTCCCGTTTCATAGCATACCAGAGGCATTTTTGCTCGGCACGACACCTTTGTCACACTTGCAAATCTTTTCAGGTGAGGACACATTTGGGGGCCATCACTTTCAAATTCCAAAAATTTACATGACTAGTTTTTTTTTATGTGTCCAGTCAACGACCGATTTTCCGGACACCCAATCTTCCGGACATGCCCAATAGTTCGGACGCTTTCGTGGCACCGCCACGTACCCCATAGAGTCAATGTATAAAAACACCTGAAATTTTGGATGCAAAAAACCTTCGCCGTCCGATGTTTTTTACTTTTTGCCATGACCGCAGGTCCGAAACAGCATTATTCAAACCCACCACTGCCGCCATTTTGATTATCTCGCCTCCTCAAACTGGCGCTCTCGCACACAGATCCGCTAGCAGCCGTAGCCACAACTGCGGCAATGCCAGGCCTAGCTACTTCCGACATTTGCTACTAACTACTTCGACATTTGCTACTTCGACATTTGCTACTATTGAAACAATTCTTTGCTCTTAGCAATGGCGCCAACTCCGCCTTTGTAATCCTCTCCAATGTTATAGAAAGTTGGAAAGCACGACGCGTTGCATGTCGGCTCCCAAAAGTCAGCTTTGCCTCAAGACAGGAGTGTTACACAGTGAAACATACGCGAAGTAATGCAGTGAAGCAAATTATCAATAGTAACAATATCAAGAGTGGGAAGGGGCAATTGTCACGGGATTAATTATATCCGCGTGCACCCGCCGCCTCCTAGCACAGTACGAGCTATGGTACACCTAAAAAGTGTACTGGCAGGCCTTCACAGCTATTTTGGATGTGCCTGTGGCAATTTGAGCGCTTGGGGGCAATAAAAGGCATGCATTCGTTTTTTCGAACTGCCTGATTTTTCGAAATTTTTCGTGGCCCCTAGAGAGTCCGAAAAATCGGACGCTGACTGTATAAGCAATAAAGGGCTGGTGAAGCGAACGATGAAGCTTCTAGAAGACTTACATGACTTGTTTTTTAAGTACAGTTGATCCCAGATATATTAAACTCGAAGGGGGTGGCAAAATGTTTGATATATCAATATTTAAAAATATAAAATATAAAATATTCATATCTGAAGCTTATCAGAAATCTCTGCACGTCTCCCACTGTCACCTGAGGTTGTGAAAAGTGGGAATTTTCATTGTGCTGCTAAGCACGATCTTGGTTGCGAGGTCAAATCCCAGCCATCTTGTTCAGCAATTTAATAATTGTAATGCGTTGCTAGGTAGGGCACATTTGCCCTCTTTAAAGTCGAAAAAAATCAAAGCATCTCGTCTTAATTTTTTATATCATGTAATAAATGGACATAATAAGGTGCTCATATCGCTTTTCTCCAGGTATGCTACAAGACAGCACCATAATCTGATAACGCCATTTTTGGATGCACAGCAACAGCATTTTCTCCAAGGATAGCAAAGTATTGGAACTCAAAAAATTTATACCATCATTTGTTTCACATCTTAAACAACTTCCACAGCCTAGTGATACATTCTTTGTTTCCTTAGTTGGGTGTTTGGTTTTGCGTAATTCTATATAACCAATCTAGTACTTCGCATATTTATTAAGGGAAGACGCTCTTCAAAACTACCATTTTTTTTAATTTGTACTAGAGGTTTAAAAATTCCACCATTTATAGTTTTTTTATGCAGATCTCAAATATGTCATTAGTTTTTGCACAGTTGTTACAGGTTTTCAGTTAAGTGATGGTACAATGGCAAAATATACTGTAGTCGTCTTTCTGGGCACTTTTTATATACTAAATTTTCACAAGAAGCATTGTGCTGTAGCTTATTTAGCTCCTTGTAGATTGCAAAGTGCCGATATCTAGCCAAACTGCGCGTACAATAACTGTAACTATGAAAAAAAAAAATAGGACATTTCAACAAAATATTTTTTTACAATTTCCTGAAATATAACTACTTGCCCAACTACTGCTGGGATATATTGGAATTTCAAGTAGATATCAGCATTGTACATATCCTCAAGAGTATGTATGCCAAATTTCGTTACTATAGGACAATTATAAGTGCACAAGTTTATTTTCATGAGATTGTGGAAAAGATTATTTGGAGTGTCCTAATTTTTTTTTCATAGTTCGAGTAATTGCGCACCCTGTTTGAAGATATATTGGCACTTTGCGGTCTATGGTACAAATATGGTCTACAAAGAGCTAAATAAGCTACAGCACAATGCTTTTCGTTAAATATTTAATACATAATGAAGTGCCCATAAAATCGCTATATTTTGCCATTGTGAAGGACATAACTCAAGAACTATAGCTGCCACACAAAAAATAATGCCATATTTGAAATCTGACTAAAAAACTCTATAATTTGGTCAATTCTTAAATATCTAGTACAAATACCTCAAAAAAATATTTTTGAGGCACGTCTCCCCTTAAGTACATAAATTACATATGCATATTTTTTTTGCTACTTTTGCCTTTTGTGACTCATGTTTATATTTTCAACACTGGTAAAATCACTCCGAGATTGCAGTATCAGTAAATAACGTAAATAAATAAGATATACAGTATGAATGAATAGCATAAATAAATAAAATAAAATAAATATATGGCTTGATCAACTGAACTAGTGTTATCAGTCTGCATTCAAGTTGTTGACCACTTTTGCCAAGCTCTGTCAATTCACAACACTTAATTAAACTGCAAGAGTGCAGCTCCCATGAATGTAATAGCCCAACATAAAATTTGAAAAAGTCCATGACTACTTGAACATTGTTTCTGGCTTACATTCAAGCAGCAGCTGGAAACTGACTGAATAAGCTTGTCCTAAACTAAATAATAATGTTGCGAAATGTGCAGCTGATAAAGACCTGAAATGTTTTGCATGTGTAGGTAGAGTAGCACTGATGTTAATTTTGCCCCATAAGACATTAAATAAGTAATTTAAGCAAGCAACAAGTATTTCAAATATCTGAACTCAATACAACCATGTACTACAAGAAATAATTTCTATTAAATCCACCTATCCTTAGTGTATGAGAATAATTCTGCACTCTAAGAAATTTGGACCATTTAACACTAAACCCCGTTGTCTAAGAGAAATTAAATGTACAGCTAAATGTCTTAATTTAAAGTGATCTCTGTTTTGTACATTTTTACAGGCTTTGTAGAAGTGTTGAAGTATCAGTTAAAGGGTTACGCACACTTAAACTGGCGACATATGTGACATGATCATACCAATTCAACATCATCAGATTATTTATTAGTACATATCAGTGTGATTCAGAAAGTACAATTACTCTGCCAACACAGTAAATTAATAGCATAAGTAATGAAGTAATCTGCAAGTTCTTGTTTGCAAGCTGTGAAATTAATTCGCATTGTGCAGTTTGGTAAAGGTATGTTGATGCCGTTTCATGTTGGCTGTGATCAGTGGCATGAGAGAGCAAAGGATTTGAATGGACTTTTGTTAATGACACGGAAGGAGGTCGGTGGGGAGCCACCGAATATTAGAAGAAGCATTTGGAGATGAAGCCATGAGCCACAGCGAAGATTACAAGTGGTTGAACTGATACAATACAGGCATAATATTAAAAAGAAATCCTTAAACTGGAATAACAGATGCTATAATAAAAAGAATTCATAAAATATTCATAAATATTGTGAGCTTTCTGAAGCCCATGATTTGTCACATGATGCCTACAAGAGAACTTTGTGACAGATGAATTTGGAACGCACAACATCATAGAGAATTTATGTCCCATCTCCTGATAAGTGAACAAAAGGAGAATCGAGTGAAGGTGCGCATGGATTAAATGAACAAACCAGCATGTGTGTTTGCACATGCAGACACACACAGACATATTGAGAGAAACCCACGGAAGCAAAATGCACCTACACACACATACACAACTCGGACCCTTACAAAAGCAGACAATGTGAATGAATGTCATTATTACGAACAAAAATTTTCACATTAGCTCATTACTGGAGGGGGGATGCATCAGTGGAACAGTGTACCATTTTCTTTCGAGGAAGCATAGTAAGTTTCATGGAACTTTCGGATTGAACTTGTATGCCACCAGACACTGCTATTACGTCTCCAACTTTTGAAGTCAAATGAGTTTTCAATTTCAAAAACAGTGTGTCAATTCTTTTTTTTTTTTTTTTACAAATTTTCCAACACAGTAAAAACAAACAGTAACATTTTCATTTGAGAATCAAGATGAGGTGAACTTACCACCAAAAGCGCAAAGACTTAACAATGTGTTCATTGAAGGTTTCAGCCACTTCCTCTTTCTCACACAATAGCACTGAATCATTATCTAAATCAACACCCTTGTAGAGATAGTAGCCAGTGTCTGGATGAAAAAAAGAAGCCACGAGAGTTGAAGCCGTGAGTAGAATGCCACATCAAAATCATGTTAGACTGATGGAAAATAAACTGATTTCTCCTAAAATAGACACCACGAAAGAATGACACCAACAATTCGCCATGTCATGCAATACACCAGAAAAAAACTGCTTGCTTTTAAAAAGCTCAAGCAGCTTCATAATTTGCACTCCACTTTTTCATGCAGTACACATCACAGAGGTAGCCACTGCCATTAAATTGTTAATTTGTTTGTTGACAATTATTCCCAAAACATACATTGCAGACAAAACAAGAGAGCAACAAACATTTTATGGGCTGAATGTAGAGCAGAGAACAAACATAAGGCGGCACAGCGCAACTTACCAAAAGGATAGTCTAAAATGTCATCTTTAATCATGAGTGCCTTCCTGGAAGAACTAGATTCTTCCAGCATTGAAGGAGCTGCTTTATTGCCAGTGTTGATGATTGGTGTTCGGCTAGGTGCTGCAAAGTAAAATTTGTTGGTTGAGTGTTTAATTCATACTCCTTCAAATTAGCAACTGTGTTAAGTGTGAAATGGTTTTAGCTACTATTTATATTTATTTATACAAAATACCCCTAAAGGCCCTCGCAACCGAGGATATTACATAGGGGGGGGGTACAGGCAACGACAAAATTCAGAGCATCACAGAGCATGAACGCGCACTGTAACACAGTAGAAAATGACATAATGCCATTGTCAGTGCGCGTGACTGCACAACGTGGGAACAAGCAGCTGAAACGGAAGTAGATCTCTCTTGCTGCGGTGCGAAGTAAAACAGAAACGCACAGACACTCGGTTTGTGTGTTTTATTCCTTCTCTTAACTTCAATTTGTCTATTGAAGTAACAGATTACACAAATAACACATGTTGCTTTGAATAATTCACAAAGTGTTACGTGTCAATATGAGCAACGTCACAGCATATACTTGTACGTAGGCACACTTGCTGATGTACGTCATCCCTCAGTCTTGGAGCGCGGCGCCCGCGAGGAGAAGGGCAAATGGTGTTTGGTTTAAAATTTCAGCTTTTTCCGCGGCACGTAGCGATGTAATACTTAGCAGACACAATTGTGAGCATGAATTGAATGCACTGCGCTTGTCAGCTCAAAATGACCAGACCTGGTGAGGGGCCCTTTAAAAAAGAAATTCGCACTACAGACATTTATCATAGATTTTATAGCCCATGGATAATGCATTCATGGGTATGAGCAGCGTTATATGCATGAAAAAGGCATTCAGGTAATCAACAAAAACAGCTTGGATATCTTCCCAGCACCATTCTGATAGAGCTCTTCTTTACGTCTTTTAGATTAACTCTTTCGTTACCGCTAGAAATGTGCTCATTTTCAGTGCTTTTATGTTCTAACATCTTATTTCAAGACGTAGCAGTCGCAACATATACTGCGATACATAAAATTATAGCCTGATCACTGGCGTTTTTAATGAATGTATAGCAGTAATAATTGCTCAGGTAATTTGAGAATTCTTGTGTGAAACTTTGTAAAGCATCTCACAGAACACGAATGAAGTAATAATTTATTATTTTTAGTATACGTACTAAGAGTTTAAAAAATCTGAAACATACAAAATATACACCTGGCTCCTAGTGTCCAACTTTTGTGAGTCAGATAACGCAAAATAAATATTATTAAGGTTTGTTGGTGTCAATACTAGCCAAAGTGATGCCCATGCTATGCAGGTAAGCAGTATCTTTGCAAATGTGAAAGCGGGTAAGTTCCTATTGTACAGGAAGCACTTGTTTTTACTCATTGCAGCAGCCACCTGGGGCGCGATCTTGTACGCGTTCCAAAATGGAACGGAGGCAGTCCGTTCCATCGAGCCGCACACGATTGGTCAATTTGATCGTCATGGTTCAAATTGACCAATCGTGTGCGGCTCACGGTTCAAATTGACCAATCATGTGCGGCTCGATGGAACGGACCGCCTCCGTTCCATTTTGGAACGCGTACAAGATCGCGCCCCTGCTTTGTTTTTTAGCGCATTCTTTAGGCTCGTGAAGCAATGGTTGTCAGGTCAGGGAGCATTCAAAAGCCTCTTCATACTTGATTATTGCGTTCGAAAAAGCTTTTGTGTGCGAGCAAGATGGTTGTGATGATTTGGTTTTCCTAAGTCAACGAAGGGTTGTTTACCCGGGAGTGTATTTACACTTGCATGGTTTGAATTATTATGGCCACCACTGAGACTAATTCGCAGCGGGGAAAAGAAAGAACGACGCCGATTTTTAACGAGACATGAACATATAATTAACGCATACTGTCACACACACAAACCAACTAACCAAGATATCAAGGCTAATAGAAACATTCATGCAATTCTAAATGTTCTCACACAATAAAGAATTATATAAAACAGTAAAGTCTGTGACCGGTCACAATTACTTGGCATGCGTCGGTGCAGCTGTACGGGGCGGCGTTGCGACGGCCAGTCAGCTGCAGGGCGTCGGTCGCGTGAGGATAAGACGCTGCTTGCTTCTTGAGGATCGTCTGCAGCTCGGCCAAGGAGTCACAGGAGAGGAATAGGAAAGGCTTGCCTTCAGCACCATGTCACCAGGACCCACGAACCCCAAAGGCTGGAGGTAGGACAGAGGCCAGATCGTCACTGAAGTCATGAAACTCGGGCCCGCAGCCCAAGAGCATCGCTTCTCCGCCCGGCGCTCCCTTAGTCATGAGAGTCGGACCCACAGTCCGACAGCCTCGCTTCTCCGCCCGGTGCTCTTGAAGTCTTGAGGTTCGGATCCGGAGCCCGACAATCTCGCTTCCTCCACTCCGCACACCGGCCTTTCTTCTTTTCAAACGCCGCCTTCCTTCTTCTCTTTTTCTGCTCCCTCTTCCAGCACCCGTGTGTCTTCATGATTGGCTGTTGGCGGAGGTGCCGCGTCAGGCGAGCTCGCGCCAAATCCCGCCATTATTTTTCTTCTTTTACAGTCACTAGGTGTCCGCCGCACCAGACACGCGCACATAAGTCTTCACACATGACAGTGGTCTAGTGTGCGTTCAACTGGCACTGGAACCTCCGCAAGCGTTGTTCAGTTCCTGTACAATGCTGTACAGTAATGTAGAGTGTTGCACAATATTGTACAGTAATGAATAAGGCCACTTACACAGGCGGTTTTCAAAATGTAAGAGATTAGACAGCTAGTCGAGCTTCAGTCGAAGATCGGTCTGAAATCAACTGCATGCTCTTTTGTAAGTAAAAACTCCACATCATGGAAAGGATTGCTCGTAATAATTTGCATATACGCGGTCAAAGTGCTGATGGATAAAAAGCAACCCATGGTTGTGAAAATAAAGTTGCACTTGATATTAGTCAAACACCATTATGAAAATAACATGCACTCATGAGCATCTACTGTTGCTTTAGACATTGTTAAAAAAGCCTATACATTGGATTGCAAAATCGACAACCCGAGAGAAGCTTTTGCGTCTTCACTGCTGCGGTTATCTAAAAATTCATGTTGCCAATTTGACCAAAGTGCAAATATTGTGTCTATTTATTGAAGAAGTGCTAGGAGCACTGTCGGGTAGTTTCAATGATGCCTCCAGTCAGCTTGATTTTTCCAGACTCCCCAATCTGCCGAAAATTGTCAAATCTGGCAAATAGCTGAAGTTCAGTCATCATGCAAGCATGATGTTGGTAGTATAAAATTCCCAACGGAAATGTTAAACAACGCATAGAAAAACTGTCGATCAAATTGATCGTTTTCTACAGACGCGGTAACAAAAGAGTTAAGCGCATTGAAAGCACAGCCACAGCACACAGATTATAATCTACTAGGTATGTCATGCTTGATGTGTGAGGTGTGTTTATGCTGCATCATGCAAGACAAAAAAACAAAAAGCAAGGTTTTCAGCACTGACCACAAGGAATAGCTAACAGCAATGCTTTCGACAGCAATGTGGGACCTAAAATATTAAGTGTGCAGTGGCCATCTGAGCCAAAATGTCCTGCACATATGGCAGAATACGAGCAGAGGGTAGAACATCTTGAGAAACTAGTTGGTTTATGATTACCATAAAAAAACTACTGCACAAATGGAGTACAGGACACCACAACCAAAGACAAATAGAAACAGTATGAGGGCTCATATTGTTTGTGTCGTTTTGTATGGTGTTCCTTTCTTCCACTCACACAGTTAACTTTCCTATGATGAGCCAAAGGTGTTGTGTAGAATTCTGGCATTTCCCAGAGACAAGCATCACACATACTGTGCTGCATGAAGTGATAGTAGTTTACATGAACAAGCCACACCTCACTTTCAATCGACAGTTAGCAATTACTCTGCACATGCACAGCAAAACGTGTTGACTAAGGAACACAAAAAGCACACAACACTTAAGCATACACTCCAATCACTCCATTGTCTCACTGATGCATCTGGTGTACACAAACGTACACAGTACTCTCCAACCATATGATTCAGTTGAGGAACAGGCATGGTTTCATTTTAACCCTTTATTGAAGAGTGCTGCCAACAGGCAACATGCCAGACACAAATTTTTTTTCTAGCTGAGTCTCCGTATTGAGTACGAAGTTTCTGGTTAAATGTCTTCAGCCAATACTAAATGACAGGCAGCAAGTGTCATTTTTTGGTTTAGAGCAGGAACACAGGTCGGGGAAAAATAAGTTTTGCATGCGACTCGCTTTCTTTTGAACGCACGTTGAGAGGAGACCGACCGATTCAAGATCTCCGGCTGTAGTAGTGCCATGCATGTGATGTAAAGCAAATGAAATGTACACCTATGGTTCACGTATGACGAGAGCTGTCAGTGTAAATTCCAAATGAAGCGTTAGGCGGCTTGGCGTGAAGCCCACTTCCAGTTCTCTAACTGCGGTTTCCACCTATGGGAAACCAGTGCTGCCCAGGAGGCGCTTGTGAAAAATGGCCCTCAGCACCTTGAGTGAGAAAGCGCCATAACATTTAGTCTCCCAAACAAACGCGGGGCCACAGGGAGTACACTGTTTTACAAAACTGTAACCTTAGCGAGTTTTATTCTTGAGGGCATGTTTTTCTGTTTCATTTATCCAAGTGTGAATATTGAGAATAATCAAGATACTACGATCACTTAGGGCGAATTTACTTGGGAAAAACACTCTTGAAGTGTCTTGCGCAGGAAACTGGGAACCACTAGCACCTGCAAGCGTATACCGTCAATAGGGTTGCGATACGAGTTCAAAAGGATTGACTCACTGTAAGAGTTCCTTCATGCAAAACAACTCTAGAAGGGCGAGGATTGCATACAGCAAATTGTTTTCTATGTTGAGAAAACTGTACCTGGCAACAGCGGTACAAGGTTTCAGCGAAATACAATTCACACGTGAAGAAGCTATAAACGCCGTTGGAATTCAAGTAAGTGATCACTTGTTCCATTTCTGGATATTCCAGACACAAATAGACCATTCCTTCATAAGCAGTGTGACACTGATTTCTTTGGAGCCACTTATGGTGTCCACAGCGCAGGAATTAAAGGTGCATCCACATTAGCGGCACGGCAACTCACCACACATCGTTTGTGGTTTGCAGACGGTTTGTGGCTGGCTGACGGCGGTCTTGCTAGTAAACGGCGAGATCTCCCTGTCACAAAGAGGATCGCCCAGCAAGATCTCCCTGTGGCACAGCGACGTGGTCATTCAGTGACAGAGGAGTGTTCGCGGCTACGATCCAACGTCGCCAGCAGCCTCACTGCCACTGACCTCTTTGCCAAAATTGTCGCTAAGCCTTGCCCGGTTCACTTAGAATCTATAGCTGACGGCTCTTCAGAACGAACCACTGACGTTCCCAAGCCGCAATGTTTTGTTACCATTGTTGCCGATTTACCCTCTCCTTGCGATGGCTTCACACAGCAAGTTTGAAGCGCCCATGCCAAAACAGATGACGATGTAATCCCCACGTGACTTCCCTCTATGGTGCTATTTGTGAATCGGCCAGTGCTGACGTCAGAGGAGAGGTACCATAGTCCACAACAGGTGGCGCCACTCTGATTTTCTGCTTTCATCATTTTGTCACTTACAAAAGCTCTCTCCTCGCTACAAATGACTGAATTCGTTATAATAGAAGCCTAATCTTTCAATTCAGCCTGACTTCATATTTTTTCTTTAGTGTCCCTTTAAGGTTGTAAGTCAAGTAAGAGCAGCATGTGAGACAGAGGTGAAAAAAAAAGGTATGGCATGATGATGCATCTGTGAAGGGGGCACTGCAAGTGTCAGCCTGCAGTCGCAGCACGTTAATTAATGCAATAAAAAGTCAGCAATCTCAGAGATGGTAAGGCGTGATTCATTTTTATTATTTCACTAATACGACACATATTAAAGAAACTTATGGTTAACAAGATTTCTTAGGTAAATCAAGGCATTCATGAGCCATGTTTAACACTTATTCTGAGCATAGTTAAAACAAGGTGAGCAATGAAGAGATCCTTAAATGAAAAAATGCATATTATAAACCTCATCAAAAAGGCAAAAATAGTACTGAAATTTAGTGATGAAGCAAGAAAAATAACAGTAATAAATAATGACGAAGTGACAGCGCATTTATTAACCCTTTCATTTAAATGGTGAATGCAATAATCAATGCTCCAAGAAATAAAATGAATGATAAACCCTTCACGAACCAGTGTTGCTGACGGGCAACATACCAGAAAAACATTTTTCTTGCAGAGTTTCGGTATTGAGTACGAAGTTTCTGGCAAAACGTCTTTGGCCGACACTGAATGACACGCAGCAAGCGTCATTTGTTTGTTTATGGCCGGAACACAGGATGGGGAACAAGAATTTTGGCACACGACGCGCTTTCAAAAGCGCTTTCTTTTGAATGTGCAATCAGAGGAGACTGATTATTCGTTGATTATGCTTATTCTCAATGTATTTTTCCCATTTATATAAAAAATAAACATACTTTTAGGTGTTTATATGGTTAAGAGGTACTGCTCTTTTTTTTTCTTCCAATGCAATTAGTACGCTCTGAAAGTCTATGCAGCTACCGCTTGAGTTTTATGAAACGACTGGTTGGAAGGCCTCCTGCATGATCCTATTCTGCTAATGAGATAGTATTTTGGTAGAATGTTCCCTACCTGAGGCAAGATAGGGCTTCCATTCCACTTGTGGCAAGTTGCTCCTGTGAGGATCAATCAACTGCAAGTGGGCTCCGGAAACTTCGGACTGTATGCTGCCACTATGTTGGACATAAAGCTGCCTGTCATGCATACCTGTGCATAAATATAACAGTGTGGAGACTGGAAAAGGGACTGTCATGCCGTGCAGCTCCAAACCCAGATATAAATATGCGCAGAATTTCCAGGAAAAGCTATTTCCAGAAAAAAATAAACCATAAGGCAATAATTAAGATTTTGAGAAAACGGGTTGGGGAAGACCCCCACAAGCCAAAACTTTGATGCAAGCTAAATCTAGTCACCAGTTTTTCAATGAGGCTTTTGCTATAAATCACCAGGTTTCTTATTGTGCAAATATTCATTTTTAAACTTTTCAAAACAACTGAACTCGTAAAAAGCAGCAAATATGCTTAACAGCACACTGTTATTTTGTCACCATATTTAAATAAAAGAGCGTGCACTTTTTACAACTGAATAGTACACATTCGTGTTCACACACATTATGCACACTAAGATTAAAATGCATGAAGCAATACTTTATGCTAAGTCGCTTCATTATACATCACATCACTTGCAATATGTGGCTGTTTTTCAAGTTGATGAAAGGTGTACCTCCTCAAAAGGGCATTTTCGTTATAGAGATAGAATTACACAATTTGAGGCAGTGATAAAGTTTTGCTCATTCTTTCCACAATGGTCATTTATTTTCATGTAGATCCTTTTTTTTTTAATATAGAGTACAATGACTAAACAGTCACCAAATGGTATGCATTTTTCAATATACTAATCGTTTCAAATGGTTACTGTGTAATAACTCTGTTTGGTTCTCAATACCTGAAAGGCAAAATTAAGAAGCCAGAATTCGCCTGCGAAAGTTGTAGCATTCAAAAAGTTTAAGTATTCTCAAGATTCATATTACTGACTCTCTCCAAGGCAAGCCATCTTTTTCTTAAAGGAGCCCTGCAAGACTTTTTGAGCATGAAAAATTCATCATACTAGATGCAAGACAATGCTTTCGTGAACACCCAAGCCAAGTATTACTCAATTCCAAGCAGCGGGGAATGTGTAAAGTCGCTGTAAAGATCGGCAGTGCTTTCCTAGGGCTTCGTGAAACCACCGCCATCTAATCTGCACATGATAGCGCAATGGCGTGCTCATACAACTACAGTAGAACTGCATTCATACGTTTTTGAAAAAATGTGCGAGAAAAAATGAACTGGGAAAACGTACGATCTGACATACGATCTGAAGACACTAAAAAGTTTGACAGACTCAACTGTGGTAGTAATGTGCAACTGACTCAACTACGTTGCGCAAATTGTTGCAGCACGAGACACCTACATGTGCCAAGCTGGTGAGGCCTGAGCGGCCCAAGACATGCACTGTCATTTTTGCGGCTTCGGCAAACATACAGGTGCCCCAGAAAGTAAACGGAGCACGGAAGTGGCGGCTGAATTGCATCTCTGTGCGCTAGCATCGGCAGCACATGCTACAGAGCATGCACAAAAGTTATCTGCGGTGGCCTTTCGATACACATTTTACCACTGCTTTATCGACGGCTCTGGCGAAAGCGCTCTGCTTCTAACAGTCGACGCTGGGGGAGCTTTCTGCACTTGCAGCATCCATTTATCGATGAAGCAGCTCTTCTCAGAATCATTCGCTTCCTGACTGCACTTCTAGTGTGATTGGCCAAGCTTTGTTTCTCGAGGTGTGCGACGATCGCTGTTGTCTCACCATCGCTGGGAACAAACTTGGTGGTCATGTCGCGGTCCGGCGATTTCTAAACGCGATAGACTACCACCGCGTGGAGCCAATTAGCACTCTTTATTCAAGGAGTACAAATATAGATTTCTACAAAAAAAATTGACAACGCAGTTATTTGTTTCCTAAAGAAACAAAGCTCAACCAAAGACGATCAGCACACATGCATGAAGCAAATGTCTCTGGCAAGAGCTGCTTGCCGCTGATAAATGGTTGCTGCAGGTGCAAAGAGCTCCCCTAGTGGTGGCCGTTGGAATGAGCTCTCCTTCGACTGAGCCTTCGATGAGGCAATGGTGAAAAGCACATTGCGTGGCTACCGCAGATTACTTTTGCACATACATTGTAGTGCGCGCTGCCACTGCTAGCACACGGAGATGCATTTTATCCACTGCTCGCGTGCTCCGTTTACTTTCTGGGGCACCTGTTCATTTTCGCTCCTCGAATTCTGCCTAGGTTAGCAGCTTCTTCAACCAGGGAATGGGAATTTTGGCAGGAAGTTTTGACATGCCCACAGGGCGCGAATCGTTGCAGAACGAGACGCCGACACACGTCCAGCTGGTGAAGCCCATGCGATCTGAGATGGATCCTGTCATTTTCCTATTGAACAGTGATTTAAAACGGCGACAGGAAACTGAAAAAAAATCAAGCTGGTGGGCGATGCCAGAATACGGTGGAAACGATGCCGCCATGACACTCGCATCGCACTGCGTGCAGCAGGGAACAATAGCGCATTTGGGTTAGTGCCTATTAAAGGCGTGCAGTAGGTTTTCAATGGCACTACACCCCACGTACTGTAACACAGATAGTTGAAGATGCTTATTGCAATAGGGTTAGTGGCGATAATTGTCAATGCAGCGTGCGACGACCCACGAGGATATTTGCTGGTACCAGATTAGGAAATCTGGTACCAGCAATGAGTGCGCACGGCATTTTCACATGAGATGGCTGTGCAATTATTCCGGGGAAGCTTCTGCGGCGGGTGGCTACTGTTCGTGATGGTGCGCACCTCGCACCTTTTCTTGTTTACATCAGATCTAGCAGACAGAAAACATATCATACGATCGCAGTTTGGCTGGTGCCAAAATATCGCATTTTCCGGGAACGTATGAACTGCTAAAAAAGAAGTGTAACAGCATTGAGTCATTTTTTGTGTGTTCTCAATTGCGAACGTTGGCGCCAGGAAATCGTACATAATGGGATTTTATCAACGAGGTTCTACTGTATTGGCTGGATGTGTTGTTATTAAGTTATTAACCAAAAAACTTAAGAACAACTTCCAGAAACAAAAGTGTCTGAAATGGTAACAATACTCATGATATACCTTACGTAAAAGAAATTAGGTAATACCACTGCGTTCAAAGTGTTGACACAGAAATCCGAGTTTTGTACTTCCAGTATTCAGCAGTCGTCGTCCGCTCGAGTTGTGCTGACATCTCCACAGCACAAAATCGTGGCAGTCACTGAAGTTTGCTGACCGATACCGCAGTGCACATCTGCATGCACCAGTGCGTCTTTGCATTTGTGTGTAGAATTTCTTCACAAATGGGCTCACTTGAACACAAGCAGGCGTGCAGCACAAATGCAGCGCTCATCATGTTTGCAATTGTGAAAGTTGTGTGAAACAAACTTTAAAAGCCATTTTTTCAAAATGAGTAGGAAATGGCAACATCGCTGTGCAGCTGTTGACTACAAAGGTGGCGTCGGCGATAAAAATGCACTGCGTCGGTTACCGCAAGACGCGCAACTTCAACAAGCATCACATTTACGCGTTGCTTAGGGCCCATTCACACTTGCGACTAGGCGAGGTCGCGCGACCAAGTTAGTCGCAAAGCGACCAGTCGCAAGTAGTCGCAAATGGTCGCTTTTCTCGAAATGCGACTATTTCGGGCCAGTCGCTCTCTGCTCGATTTTTCAGTCGCGCAACCGCAGTCGCAGAACAGCTGAACCAATCAGATGCGAAGGAACAGGATGTCCGTTTACGCTGACGCTTATTTTACGAGGCAATGACATTTCACGCAGACATGAATGGCATATCGTGAGACATTTCGGTTTAGCGACTCGTCGGTTGCATTTGTCAGTGTGAACATCGTTCGTCTTGAGTAGCTTTCTGGTCACCAGTCGCAATCGGTCGCACGACCTCGCCTAGTCGCAAGTGTGAATGGGCCCTTAGAGTGCGGATTGAAGCGAGCCACTGTCACAAAGCGGTCCATCGTAGCATTAACAACACATCCCAAGTTCGCACGGCAACTGGTACGGTGCGCTACACATCGGCCACAGAGAAAACCTTTTGCACTTTCTTTCAACTACTTCCAAGACTTTAAACGCCCCAGCGATAGTGCTCGCCCCCGTTGCAGCATATAAACTCTATAGTAACTCAACTGTAAGCAGAGCGACAGCCTCCGAGTTTGGCGTGTCGAAGGCAGCACGAAAACCAGAAGTAATGGCGTCTACGTGAACCTAAATAACCAAATTTAATCTCCGTGCCATGGTGACGTTCAGTGGGCAGAGCATTCTGAGCACAGCCCCTATCCACCATAGCCGCTGCAATGCAAGCCGCGGCAGAAGCAGCAGGAGCACCACGGAGGGGATGAAAGACGATTTTGATTGTCGATAACTCCGCTTGTACTGAACACACTAAAATACTTTTTGTCACAAAATATTTCTAAAATAGTGTACTTTACTGTCAAATGCATTTCACGACTTTGATAAAAAGTGTTGCAGGGCCCCTTTACATATTACTGGCCATACTGTAACTGTAGATGGTTGCATTCTGTGTACATAAAAAAGTATCCCTACAGATTTTCCTTATGATAGGATAATTTTAGATATGCAAAACTGCACACACACAACGAAAACCAACCTTTCACTACACAATGAGAATAACACACTTAAATGCTGCACAGCAACACGAAGTAGACACATAAAGCCCTTTTAAGCTGTTTTCTGTTAGAATATAAAAGTGACAGAAAATATGCGTAAAAGTGGGCAGGCTTCAATACTTGTCGATACAGACGTGCAGTGGAGGCTGGTGCCTCTGCATCAAATGGCAAGTGCTGAAGCATGGCATTTGTGATTTCTGGATACACTGTGCACCTTTCACCACTAGCAGAAGTTTGTGTTGTTCCGTTTATAAGCAAATAGAATAGCAAAGTGTAATTAAACAAGTGAAAGCTAAAACAAATAAAAAAGGCAAGCCTTTCAGACCCACATATACCATTAAGTGCAACATTTACACGTTCTGAAATTAACAATTACAGACTCTGACAGAGTAGAGTGGTAACTAAGGAAGTAAGATTAGAGGTTATACAGAATCAACACAGCAGGACAGAACAAGGAATTCATGGCCAAATCAAATTTGACAATTGAATAAAGGACTAAACACAAAAATGTTTCGTCAGACAGTTTTACAAACAAACAATGGCTTTCCAGTAAATGGAGATTCAATTTTTGGCTTAAGGCAAGTGCTGTAAGAAACCACCCAGCTGTGTGTCTGCCATGGATTC
The DNA here is from genome assembly GCF_013339745.2 of Dermacentor silvarum. Classification (NCBI taxonomy): domain Eukaryota; kingdom Metazoa; phylum Arthropoda; class Arachnida; order Ixodida; family Ixodidae; genus Dermacentor; species Dermacentor silvarum. Next base: position 30,410,925 of record NC_051154.1, read on the forward strand.
AACATTCCATATCAGTGCTAGATGCCACTTACCAAGATATAGTACAGGGTTGCTTTGCTTGCTTTGGTTAGGGCCGTCCAGACCAAGGATACGACTGTGCTCAAAAAGGTCAACAACCTCCAACTCCCCATTTCGTAAATGCCATGCTCCGACAACTGGGCTCGGAAGCTAGAAGGAAAAAAAAGCAATGCCAACATCAAAAAATATCAGGGCATTGTTGCTCTTGCAAGTCTGTGCGGAAAGGAAGCGTACTTACCTTAACAGACCATTCCAGTGATCCCTCACTTGCACTGGTGGAGGCAACCAGGCCTTCTGGCACCACCACTTGAATAAGGCTCTCCTTAGAGCAACCTTCTTCACTAGAGCAATTTGAGGGCTCTTCCACCACATAGGAGTCGGTGTCACTACTCTGACTGCTGCTGCCAGCGCAACTGGCCATCAAGCCGTTCAACACAGTTAGCTGGTTCTCACCAACACTAAAGTTCCACCTGAAAAAAATAAAAATAAAAAAAAGATGCCATGAACACTAAAGTGAATGCCAGCAGCAGTTTCAGTGTTACACTGCTGATCGACCAAGGATAAAAATGTAAAAAATTCCCAGACAGAAGCAACAAATGACTCATTAGCCTTTGACTGACTAATATCATTGGCACACATACGCTGTCAATAGACATTCATATAATGACCATCAAATTCAAAGGTGACTGACAATAGCCACACAGTCATTCTGAGTGACTACCGAGATCGACAGCAATTGTACCTGATGGCATGGAATGGTTGTTAAAATCTCAAGGGACCACTGAGAGCAACCTTTCACTTGCTAAATAGTTCAACCTCTCAGCTTAACCCCCCGGAGTAACCTGTCTATCAATTATTTATTTTTCCCTACATCACCACCACTTGTGTAAACAGTTATCTTCACTGATGCTCCAGACATGTTACCCAGTGCCCACAATCTCAAAGCCCAGCTCACAGCCAAGCTCACAGTGCCTGGCTCAAAGTGCCTGGCTCAACCACTTTGACTCCAGAAAAAATAAGATCCCACAAACATTCAATCATGATGAACAGTGCTCACATTTTAAGCCCGCATACCGATACAGTTCTAACGACTCAGTACATTTGTACAAAATCGTCAAAATCGTTTCAGGGTCCCTTTGACAGATTGTAAAGACACAAAGAGGAGGCACCACAGTGAAAATAAGCTTCTAGAAGGAATAAATAAAATTGGCAGCTATCAGGACAAATGGGGCAGTGCCCACTGTGCATACAAGTTAATACAGGAGGATTAATACAAGATGAGGAATGGCGTGGTGCACGTTAATGAGAAGACCCAACACAGAAAGCAAACTTAAAGGGGCCTCGAAATACTTTAAATACTCGAAATACTAATCATAGAATGGTCTCACTATTAAAAAAATGTCATCTCACGAATCTCATGCTGCAAACATTTTTCGAACCCTTCAAGTAAAGGCAGAGTTATTGCACCGATGCGTGACTTTCTATTTCGTCTCTGCTAGCGCGCTGGAAGCTACACCAGAGGCAGTGGCGTAGCCAGAAATTTTGTTCAGGGGGGGGGGGGGGCTCAGGTTGCAGCGCGGCCTCCTCCTTATAGAATTTGTCGAGGGATCAAATGCATGAATAATAACTGCATTGCCAATTTCATTGTATATTAGATGCTGCAAAAGAATTATTGAATGTTATGCACTGTCCATTAAAATATGTATGTTTTCATAACAGAATATATCCGTATGTCCCCAAAATTGTGGCAGAAATAACTGATATCAATGCTTCCGTGTTTTTTTTTGTCTAATTAATAAGTAAAGAAAACATAACATGAACTTTAGAACTATTGACCCTTTTCGCGGAGCAGTTTGTTTTAGAGAAATGAGATGGCGCTCACGGCGGCGCGCCATACCTCCCTCTCCTCAGCGACCGTGCACGAATACGAAACCCTTACCGATTCTACCTTGCTTCTGTGCGATCAGCTGTCGGAAATGCAACTGAGTTTTCGCTAACACACTGTGCTCCAATCATGTTAGATTGAAGACGTGTGCAGTAGTTGGCTGCAAAAATAGTGACTGGCATGTTAAGGAATGGAATGAATCTGTGTGGCCAAGTTCGTGGACCGCTGCTGCAACTTTACGAACGTGTTACCGGCACTTCGACATCAACGGCTTTCGTCGAGGATACAGAAATTTTCTCATCCGCCAGCCTTGTATCGCTAACCTTCAAAGAAAGGGCTTCATCCCCAGAACGTCGGCAAGAGTGAGTACCACTCGTTAAACAAAGGCAGTAACGCCGCTTCCTGTCATAGTAAGTTTCGCGCACGTTATCTATACACATCTGTCCCAAATGGCAGGAAAACTTACGCCCACTCTATCGCCGACGTATCAAGAATAAGTGAATGGACGCACACTTGAATATATGCGCACTGTATACACACAATAAATGACGGACTACACCTATGGCGCACCAATGGTCGAAGCTGAATGTTTCGTGACGCTCCACAAGAGTAAGCAAGTTACTAGCTGTAATATATATTTGCTACAAGGTATTACAATGTACAAAACAGCTACGTTTCAAGTCTTGTGCGCAGCAAGAACAAATCTATCGGATTCAGAACTGAGCACACACGCGAGCGATTAGGCAGAAAATAATCAGATAGTGGCCGCAGCGAGGAACTTCACTGAGTCAGAAACTGACAAGCCACTGCTTCAAAATATTTGCCGAATAAAGAACAAAGAGCAAAACACACTAATCCTGACTGAATTCATAATCGAAAAGCTTGGAATGCATATTTAGCCCCGCTTTTAGAAGAAGCACCATATAAACTGCCTGCGCCGTTTGGACATAGCTCAATCAGCTCCGAAAGCGCTTTTGCATGTACTCTGAAGCTGTGATCAAAGCTTCGTGTCGTCCACCTAGTCACCGTCTACGATATCTCCAAAAACAGAGGTTTTCTAAGCCGCACCGGCGTCAAACACTTCCATTGTAAACAAGGAGGCAACGGAGGCAGTTGAGGCAAGCAATGGACGCATCACCACGTGATCAAATATGGCAGCGCCCACGGGATTGCCGCGAAAAGGGTCAATATCAGTTCGAAACCAGCAAAGCAGTGCATGCAGCTTATATGAAAAACGTAAAGGCCATGAAATGAATAAGTTGAGAACAAATATTTTGATGAATCTTTGTCATTCAAGAACTTTGTTTACATTTTTCTACATATGCAACGGCCAGGAAGAAACCTCAATGACGCTATCCCTCGCTGCAATCGATTGCGCAGGAGCAGCTGTAATTCGTCGTGTATTGTAATTACACCGAGATAATACTCGTAGCAGTGAGTACAAATAAAAAGTGGGAGTTCTGCAAAGTATATATTAGAAATGCGAAGATAGAATGGAATATACAATAGCAAAGATACAACTCGCTAAAGGGCAAAAAAAGAGTCACTAGAAACAAAGTTCACTGCTTGTATACACAAAACCTCGCAATAAGATATTTAAAAATACATATGAGTCTCCAATAAATCTACGTATTTAAGCAAACGTCAGTGTATATAATGCGTCAAATACGACAAATAAACATGTTGCTCAGTCACAGATAGTAAACTTTGCGCACAGAAAGACAGATGATCCTGGCAAGAACATAACTATGATCGCAGAAATCGTGATATGTACTTGGGCCATGAAGCGGTCGCGACAGTGCCATGTGGGTAGAATAATAGAGGAATAATGAATAAATCATTACGAAAATGTGTAATTTAACTGCCTGCACAACGCCAACAATTATTCTGCACCCAAAATTAAAGGCGGGTATTCCTTCGTTTCAAAAAAGAAATAAAAGCAGGTAGCTGAAAAGGAAAGAAAAGGACAAACGAAGGCCACAAATGATGCGGTAAGTTGAACTACCCAATATCAGAGTGTTTTTGGCGAACGCCGCGTGGGCCGGGCTTTCAATGAGCAAGCTCGGTCAAAATTGTTTATTGGTATCCTCGTAATTTTTGTATTCGCGTGATAATTGTGATCATGATGCTAACTGCTAAAATAAACGGCGAAAATTTCTGCGGTTTTAAAAGCTAATGAGCGGTCATACGTTTTCATAATTAAGAACTTATGGACCTGAAGGAACAGTGCTTTTTACTTGCATTGCTGCAAGTAAAATTTGTATTTTGCTGCTTCGCTATCTAAACGACAAACTTCTCTCGGCGGGAAAGTTGAGCGAAGTGGTCAATGACTTCGGACACGTTGATGCCGACGTCTCTGTGGGTGTATAGAAGCGCCAGCCTAACCATGCGTTCCACAGACATTGTAGAGCGCAAGTAGTTTTTTAGTAAACTCTTGTTAAAAAATATTCTCTCTGCGCTGGCAGTGGTCACTGGAAGGGTGACTAGAAGCTGCAGCAGTATTTACACATTTACATAGAACCTGCTGTCGCAGTGAGAGATGGGCATCTATTCCGGTGCTAAAACCTAAAACACTCCCTCGATGTCGTTGGCATACTTGTTTAGGTACCTTGCAGAAACAGTAGGCTGTTCGATTCCAGCGATGTCCTTCGTTTCGTCAGGAAGTATGGAGAAGCAGCCTGCTTTTGAATCTAAGCTTTCTTTGATAACGTCATCACAAATTTCTATAATTTGGTTTTGTGCGTCTGGGCTTAAATACGAGGCAGTACTGGGGCAACTTTCCAAATGGTTCTTCAGATATGTATCTCCACAATCAGCTCGCATGCGAAGAAGCACTCTGAAAATGCCTGTATTTTCAGCAGGGGCATTGCTTAAATCCATAGGGCCCCTGTCCCTGTAGCCACGGAAAGCCAGACCTTGTCGCCCGCAAGAAGAAAAAAATCCTCATTAATAGGCCGTTCACTTTCTTCTGTTTTCTCATATTTTACTTTGCCTGCCCTGGTCCAGCTGATCAATCACATTGGGCACGCTTCCTGAAAATGTTTAGAGAAAATTATCAGCTGCTAGCTGACAGTCACGGTGATATTTAGTATTTTCGTGTGTGTGGGAGATTGCGAGCGCGCGCTTCCATTTATGGAACGGCTTGGACACGAGCGTTCCAGTGCACGCATGTTGGCCCAAGTTTATAAGAACATTAACCCCATAAAGTTCTAGAATTGAGGTGGTTACAACATCTTTATTGAAAATCGTGGTGGGGTCTCAGGGTGGCCCCTGTTGGGGGCGACTCCCTCGGCCCAAGTGACGATTTTCAGTTGTTCCCTGAGATCGGCGGCAGTCCTAAGTAAGGTCTCCCAGGTAAGTTAGGAGGGGGCTGGCAAGAGCGTATTTGAAAATCTTTTAAAGCATGCCTTTGGAAATGTCAGCGCACCTTTCGCGTGAAAAGTTTATGAGAATATACCCATAAAGTTTCGTAATTGAAATCCATGCACTCCGTATATTCTGCGGCCGCTGCGAGATGCCGCAACGCGCCCGCTCACTATCGAAAAGCTGTTGAAAGTTTGTGCTCGGATGGGGCTCCTTGCGTTACGTGACTCCAGGTGCAAGGGCGTTGTCATGAAATCCAGCCCCGAGTTCGCAATGTTTGTGCTGAAATGTTTTTTCGAGCATGAAAAGGACATTGTAGACAAAATCCAGAATGATTGCCGGCGTCGGTGGTTGTTTTGGTCGGCGGTGCATGCCAGCACGAAAAAATTTCGGGGGGGGCTGAAGCCCCATCAGCCCCTGGCTACGCGCCTGACCAGAGGGATGTAAGGGGCGAAGCCCTGCCCCTAAGTTGAGTGTCACGGCGGCGGGCGGTTTCGTCGTTGAGTGTCTTGGTGGCGAGAGGTCTCGTCACAGCACCTCGTGGCAGCTGTGGTAGACTATGCTATGCAGCATGCCGCTCGGAGGCCACACGCAGCAGGCGCAGCTACGCGCAATTTTCATGTGTAAACCGGTAGTGCAAAGATGAAATGACTAGTCTGTCTTTTTGAGATCGCAGACATATATATGCTTCATTAATTCAACTCAAAATTAGCAATTATACTATTACTGAGAATGTTCTTGCGATCACGAAATCAGCCAATAGGTGTTGGTGGGTCCAGCTACTTGCAATGACTCTGCATGACAACACTGCAGATGCGACAGCAAGCCATTTTTCCCTGCTCTTCACACAAGACTGTAAATACCCTGCTGCAAGCATTGCAATAATATCTGGCTCACATGTTCCCCGGAGCCTCCTGTACAGATCGGCAACGTTTTCTTACAAAAAGTGTTTCAGGACCCCTTTCCAGGTGAAGGCAGTAACATGGATTGCAAAGAATGAAGGAGAGGAGGGGGAAAATCAGCAAAAGTAAATGACTAGCATATACTGACACATGTACTTGTTTATCTTTCTCCGGTGACCGCTGTGCACCGGCTAACAAATGTTTAATGTTATCGCTAAGCGCAAGACACGCCTGCATGATTTGGAACTTACGTGAATGTTGTCGTTCATTCTATCTGTTGTGTATGTCCTCGCCGAACCTTGTATTATCAGATTACACGCGCAACACAAATTGTGTAGTAGTTTCTGGAAACTACGTGGGCATCAGCAATTACACTAGAACCTTCGACGATCACCGACCGTGTTCACTGCTATCGCTGTGCTTTGAGTGTAACTTGCTTTTGTGGGCACAAGTTCGCCCAAGAAAAAGTTAGTTTCATCATTCACCGTTTTGCTGCTGTAATATTCACCGTCACTACTACGTGACAATACATACAATTTCCTTTTAAAAGTGATAGAAGGTATTGGTTTGACAAGTGCATGATACCTTCCAAAAATTCACCTTAACACTCGTTCATGCAAGCATTCCTGCAGCTTATTTTCAGTACGCTGCCGCATGCAGTATAAAAAACTGCAAACAGGTACTAATGAATGCTCCTGCCTTAGCTACCTCAGATAATTTATTTTTAAAAAACACATAGCTGTGCTAAAAGTGAGTGAGTGTGGTCAAAGCCAGTTCGAAATGGACAATAAATAGCCGTAAATTGTCTTGTTATGGATGTAAATATCACAGAAATCAGTTTAATGTGATGTGCTGAGAGGGGTTGCATAAAATTGCAGTGACCAGCTGCACATTCATCACCATGCAGATTAAGAAAGAAAGAAGTCAAAGCAACGAAGTCCACTCACTTTTCTCGCCCAGAGCGTGGTTCAATAGCCCTGACAGTCTGGGTGTTGCGCTTCACAACTAAGACGTCCTCAGTGCTTAAGTCTTCCTTTGTGTTGTCACAGCCGCTCATTGTGCAAATGTACCGCACCTGTATGCAAACACCACAGCAGTACATAAGAATGCAAGTTTATGTTCTGTAGTTGCAGTACACCTATTCTGGAGGTGCTTTGCATGATGTGACAAGAGGTACATGCCACATGTGCCACATGAGCGTTGCAGAAGCAAGACGAAAAATAAACAACTACGGTAGAACGGAAGAGCTACTATACCTGCCCAGTGTGAATATTAATTCCATAAGTGCGAGCCTCTTTGCCACCTGTGATGACAAGATCATCACCTAAACGATATGAACTCCTCAGCAGGAAATCTGCAGACATAGGTAGTGGTTCCACTGTCTCTCCATCGAATTTGTACAAGGAGCCATCCAACGATGGCACAAGACGCACCCGCTGACCTCTGTTACGCATCTGAAGAAAGAACATAAAACAGGAGAATGCCATCATACTAGCTAAAAGTACCAAATCAGCACCAAATCAGAACCATCTACAAAGCCTACACAAATAGAGACCACACTGTAGAAACATAGGGTGGCGAACAGCAGCAACACTAGGAATTTACTTTAGTATTCACATTAACATTATAGATGAGTTGCAATACCTACAAGGCAGCTTCCTGCACTGTAAAATTTCATGCACAATAGTGGCACAAACCATCCTTACTGCAAATCCTAGGTGCAATGTAGCATCTACTAGCATGTGTTAAGCTTCTGGAGATGCCTGTATACCGTAGCTTGATCCATTTTTCTCGCTCAAGGATGCCCCCTTTCACACCCTTTAGATTCCATTATTTCTGCTTGCATGGCACTGTCAAAACAGATTCTGTCACACGGCACAGGCGTATACAGAAGCCAAACATGCGAGATGCTACGCTGCCCCTAACAATTGCAACAAGGACTGGCCATGCCGTCATTGTGCATAAAATTTTTCATTGATAGAAAGCTGCCTCAAGGTCTTCCAACTCGTTTATTGGCTTGTTTACTTCACACTACAAGCCCACTGCAAGACCACAGTGCAATGGAAGAGATTACAGTCAAGTCCACTCAGAGTGAACTAAGTGGTGCAAAATATGGTCACCACAAGAGAAGATTACTATGCTTTTCTTCAAAACAACCCTTGAGGGTGACAAACTTGCAGGGTAAATGTCTAACACAGAGGAAAAAAAAAAAAAAAAAAAAGCCGCGCAACTTTTTTGCCAAGGACGTGTTGCTGAGATTTCAGTTTAACCCCTTAGCTGCATGTTGACAAGGTAACTTGTCATCACAATGAACATCCTCTGGTGCCAATGACCAGTTAACTCGTTGTGAACTTTCTGCAATTTTTGCACACATGTATATGTGCATTTTCTTGTAATTTTGACAGACAATTAATACACAATGACTTTTGCAATTTTTTTTCAACAAGATCAGTAAAATGCAATGAGAATTTCTGATATATTAAAAAAAAAAAAGTTTGGTGCCAAATATGTGGGTATATAAAAATTCCACCCTTCAGGTATGAAAAGCTTTTCGAAATTTCTCATGGCAGTTGAAGGGTTACGCAATATCTACTCAATTATTGCACTCTTAACTTTTGCCAGACAATCTATGCGCTTGCAGTGTGTGTGGCCTACCATGGCACAGTAGATTTTTGCAACTCTGAATCCATTATAAAGCTTTGTTCCATTTTGCACTTATGGCTGCATCCACAGCCAGGTTTAAGGGGCAGCACAGTCCCTCCACAAGCATTTAAGAAGTCTTGGAAAATGTGGGTAAGTGATCCTAAAGTTGAAGTGAGAGCACAGCACTGTGCATCATACATGCCCTCTCGCACAAACTTTCATGTGTGCAAACTCTCTGTGTCTTAGTTCATGGAACATATAATCCTGATGCTGTGATGTTGCAGTCTGTTCAATTCATTTGAACCAACTTAGTGCAGCAATGAGGATACTGCAACTGAGCTGTAGGCTGTCTTGCAAAGCTTATACTAAGGATGAAAGGATGTTTACTACGCATGAGTTTGTGCTAGGTGAAGCCACTATAAATGGGCTCGACTGTAGTATGAACATCGCCTAACAGCTCTTTATTGAACGAGGCTCACTGCTGAATATCTCAACAAGGCTCATGCTCAAAACACTTGCATACTAGTGGAACTAACCAATGCTTTAAGACAAAATAAAAGAAATTTTTTTTTTTAATTATTGGTTTTTACGTGCCAAAACCACGATCTGATTATGAGGCACGCCGTAGTGGAGGACTCCGGAAATTTGGACCTCCTGGGTTTCTTTAACGTGCACCTAAATCTAAGTACACGGGCGTTTTCGCATTTCGCTCCCATCGAAATGCGGCCGCCGTGGCCGGGATTCAATCCCACGACCTCGTGCTTAGCAGCCCAACACCGTAGCCACTAAGCAACCACAGCGGGTAACAAATTCACAACTTTTTATGTCAGGACACAATGCACACCTTTATTATTTACCTGGTATATTTTCACTAGAACCACCTCGCTACTAAATTAATGACTAAACATAAAAGTAATTTTTCACACCTTCAACAGTGATTTCCTGGAGCACATTATTTTTCAAAGAAAATTCTAAGCCCTTAAATGGTAATCAACAAAATTATTCCCCACTTCAGGAAAGTGCATCAATATAGAAACACAAACAATCTATTAAATATAAAGCCCATGGATGATGTATCTCTTTCATGGCAATGCTTTATGTCAGATGTTATTTTGTAACTTAAGCCCTTAACTGCAGTGACAAATCTAAAAAAAATTTTTGAAGGTACGGAATTCTTTTTATGCCTGCATATTTTGCACTAATTTGTTTCTAAAAAGTATGACACCAGGAATGCCTGTTCTATTTTTCCTGGTATTTGAAAAAGAAAAAAGAATAGCAAAAGTCATTGTGTATTGTTTATTTGTCAAAATTACAAGAAACTGCAAATATACACATGTACAAAAATTGTGGAAAATCTACACCAAGTTGACTCATCATTGGCACCAGAGGATGCTCGTGGTGATGACAAATTACCTCGTCATGAGCAGTTAAAAGGGTCCGGAAACACTTTTCTAACTAATCATAGAATGGCCTCATGAATCTCGTGCAGCAAAAAATTTCTTGAATCCTGCAACTATAGGTGGAGTTATCGCACTGACACACGGGTTTCTCTCTCTTTTCGTCTCCACTAGTGTGCTGTAAGCTACACAGCGGAGAAGCCAAAAGGGTAGAGCCCCGGCCAAAAGACCTCATCGCAGCACCTTGTGGCGGCCGCGTTAGACTATGCTAGGCCACGCGTGCGGTGGCCACGCGTGCGGTGTAGAGATGAAATATTTTTTCGGTCTTTTTGAGAACGCAGACATACGTATTTTTCATTTATTTAACTCAAAATTAGCAATTATGCATCATTGAGAATGTTCTCGCGATCAAAAAATCAGCCAATAGTGTTGGCCGGTCTACTGCTTTTCAGTAGCTTTCGATAACAACATTGTGGATGTGAGAGCAAGCATCTGTTCACTGCTTTTGACACAAGATTGTAAATTCCCGGCTGCATGCAGTACAATAATATTTGGCTCCCTTGTTCACAGAAGCCTCATTAACAGATTGGCAACATTATTTTACTATGTTTAAAAAGTGTTTCAGGGCCTGTATATGACAAATTTTGAATTTTTTTTTTTTCAAGTGCAGAATTTTTTTTAATGTGCATATATTGCACCAATTTCTTTCTAAAAGATGCAATAGCAGGAATTACTTATGCATTTTTACTGGTCTTCTTGGGGAAAAATAGCAAAAGTCATTGTGTATTACTAATTTGTCAAAATTACAAGAAACTGCATATATACACATATGAAAAAATTGTGAAAAGTTGACAAATTACCTCGTCATCGGCAGTTAAGGAGTGAACAAAAGAGGTTGGATGGTACCCCTGGTGTCAGATATACTATTCCTTAGAAATATTTTGTGTTACGCTGTTTGTAAAACGCTAAAAGGCCACTAATTAGAACACATTATACATGGTTACATTCCAAAGCTGCAAAAGTCAGCATCGAATGATTCTCCGTGGTTTCCTTAACATTAAAAAACTTTCTTTTTATTTTTAATACTCACTAAAGGGAAGATTGTCACCCATTAGAGTGTAGCACAAAGCTACAAAGTAGAGCTCTACCATGGTAAGGCTACTACTTCAGAAAGGCATTCAAGTCACCACAATCATAAAATTTCCTAGAAAAGAAGTACTGGAATGAAATTCAGCACTAGTGTCTACTGCATCTGCAAGTATGGTAGTTCAGCCAGTATGGAAATTATGGGTATTACACGAATTTGCCTACGCTCCGTCCTTCTGGCCTCAAATGGCTTTTGCGAGTTTGCGAAATGACCATTTTTAACGAAATATTGCGTTCACAATTCACAATGATTATGCATGTGCACAGAGACATCACACCAACTGAGTTCCCTCTAGTAATTTTTGCAGGAAACTTGTGACTACAACCATGAAGTTAGGTTGGTGGTTTATTCATCATGAAATTTACATTTCAGTCACATTTATCTATAAATCCGGTGATACATCTGATTATTTTCACAATGAAGTAGAAGTAACAACTGCAACAGACATGTATCAACGTATGGACTGGATGCAATCAATAATAATAATAATAATAATAATAATAATAATAATAATAATAATAATAATAATAATAATAATAATAATAATTCCATCGCATTTCTTACTTCCAGTTTACTGAGACTTGAAGAAAGAAGCCCTCCCGGGCCCGTTTCGTGCGACCACACAAGGTTTCCATGAGCCTGGGGATCCAGAGCCGATATTTTGCCATCGAGTGTGCTCACAATGAATAATTCGCTGTAAGAAAGCAAATGTAGGGACCTTAAGTTCTTGCACTGAGAAATCAGCATTCCCTCTTATAGTAAAAACAACAATGAAGGATAGAGCTGTGTGTTTCCAAAATACTACAAATTCAATGCCAGCTGTGAGTGAGTCAATACACCAAGAAGCAACGTTCGATTGACATTTTGACGATGACAAAACACGCATTGTCGTTCTGCCTAGGAGTTAACCTTGACAGACGCACAGGAATATCAAAATTAACATAAGCGCTTTTTTTCTTTATTTTTTTCCCCAACAAACCATCCAACAAGTGTCATGCAAGACACCGGCACGCAAAATAGCAGTATTGTGAGCGAACAGGAAAAATGTGCGTGGGATACAGCGCATCGACAGGATAATTAACAGCGAGATTAATTTAATGATACCGCAACAATGATCAATATGCTCCGTACACTATGGGTCGCACTAACTCCCGAAGAAACGTTCGGCCACTAGCCGCGTTATGAGTCATGCTCTCACCTGAACGTCTTTCCTCGCGTCGCTTGGTTTCGGAGCCTGGGAGCAATCTGGAAGTTCTTTCATAGACGAGTCGCTCGTGCTTCGAACGACGCCAATACACAGAATAATCGCAAATGCGTAAAATAAATGCATCATAGGCTACTATACGGGCATGACAGCTCAAGAGCATACGATCCTGAGCATCACGTGAGGACCACAGAACGGCAGGAACAGCGGCAGAACATGCAGCAGCAGACGTTGAGTTTGTTTTCATCCAAGCCACAACGTGTAAAGCAATGACGTGTTCTCACTTGGCTGTACAAAGATAGACGTAGTTTCGCACTCAGCATTCAACACTTGTGGAGGCAAAAACGAAACATAATGCCACCTTAAAAAATTAAAGTCTAACAATAATTTTTTTCTAATCTCTTGTTCGCTTTTTAGAGCTCAGGGAGGGTTGCCGCGTGTTGCACACTCTGGTACACTGTACTCCTGGAATGCGCGGAAACCCTCCCTGACCTGCTGCTTTCTGTAGCTGCCGGCATGCGGTGCCACAAGTTGTTGCTCTTGGAGTGTGGATAAACAATGGGGCTGAGTACCTAACGGAACATGAAAAATATGTAACGGCTAAAGGTAGCAGAAATGCGGCTGTGATGAAAAATAGGGCACTGTGGAATTACAATAGGTACGAAGTGGTGAGAGGGATTTAGAAAGGGGTGATGGTCCCTAGTTTGACTTTCGGCAACGCGGTTAAAACCCCTATATATAAAAAGTAGCCACACTCTCCTCCTCCGCTTTTCTCCTCTCCTTCGCGCTCTTTTTTCGACCGTTGCGCCGCCTACACCGCTTGAAACACGTGCACTTGTTTATCTTTCACCGCTGATCAGATTCGACGATCGCCGACTGTGTTCGTCGCTATCGTCGTGCTCCTCGCCAGTCGGTAGACGCTTCTCGGGCGAAAATGGCGATGGAGCGTGATCGTAAACAAACGCAGCCAGCGCCCGGGGGCTCGACGGTCCACGTGATGCCATTAGGCCAATACCATAGAGTTTCTCACTATAGTGTGAAACTCTATGGCCAATACCGACGCGGCGTCGGCCTCGGACAGGGTGTGCGAGGAGGCGGCGGCATTCTTCAAAGCGTGACGCTACTTGGTCCTGTGCATGAGATCAGAGGTTCGAGCAAGGTTGGAAGTATACTGAACTAGAATATAAGTTAAGCAGCGAGGGGTAGGTAGACTGGCTCTGGGAGCACACGGAAAACACCAAATCAGGGGGTAAAGGGTGACATGGGATGGACGTCATTCGAGGGCAGGGAAGCCAGCAGCAAGATAGAATTTGAGGAGCGATTGAGAGAAATGGCAGAAAAGCGGTGGGCAAAGAGAGATTTCAGTTATTTGTACATGAGGAATGTTGACACAAAATTGAGGAAGCTGACCAGAAAATTGTCAATCAAACTGCAGGAGGGGTGCAAACCAGGAAACAACGGTTAAGAAAAAGGTTAAAGAGGGGTCTGTGAAAGAGGGGTCTTTGGTAAACAGGGATGCAGACGAAATCAGCACTGGGAACATACAGAACTTTCAAGCAAGAAATTGCGAAAGAAAATATCTATAATAATTTTAGGGGAAGCTCTTTGTTGTTTGAAGGCAGGACGGGAGTATTGCGGACTAAGATGTACCGAGTCAAGTACCAAGGTACGTAAGTACCTTGGTAAGTACAAGGTAAGTACCAAGGTACGTGCGCGGTGCGTGTGGAAAAGAAGAGGAAACGGCTGAGCACCTCATACTTTTCTGTAAAGGGCTTAACAACACCTCATACTTTTCTGTAAAGGGCTTAACAACAAGGTAAGTACAAGGTAAGTACCAAGGTACGTGCGCGGTGCGTGTGGAAAAGAAGAGGAAACGGCTGAGCACCTCATACTTTTCTGTAAAGGGCTTAACCCTACAGTGCAAAGCAACGGGGCTGATTTTTTCAAAGCATTGGGGTTTAGGGACAGTGAAGGCAAAATAGACTTTAAGCGGGTAGAAATAACCAAACGGAGGTTATCTGATTGGTGGCTAAAATCAAGACAGGGGTGAAATTTCACCCGCCACAAAGTACAAAATATGTTAATAGTCATGGCTAGGTGGCGTATGCCACCGCCCGATTTAAAGGGTTCAGCCTCATCCATCCATCCATCCATCCATCCATCGTGGGCTTTCTCCGCTGCGGAAGCCGCGCCAAGGCGGCGGGCGTCTGCTACGAGCCTGATATTTTGGTTGCTATTAGCCAACATCGCGATAATTTGGGATATATTAAGTACCACGTCACCGCAAGGTAAAACCGCAGTGACGCACCGCACAGAGAACGCGTTTGCCGGCTGTGAACACGGGTATTTTGTCTATTTCCTTTTATAGCTCGCTTGGTCCGCGCTTAAGGGTACGCGAGAAATATACGCGGCAAGACAAACCAAAATAAATGAAACGCTAACAGTGCAACATTGTATACGTATGCCTCATTTCATAATTACGAGCAAGCGTCAGAAAACAAACATGACTGATTACGTATGTGCAACTCGTCTTTCGCCTTCTTGTGTTGCAAGAGCGCAAACACTCAGCGAACTTTAAAATGAAAGTAACTTTAGGAATATTGCGTATGCTCGCTGGTTCGTACACAGCAAATATACTTACTGATCAATAACTACGTACTTGTAGTTACGTAATGAAAGATGCAACAAATCACCAGAACATAAACTTTTCTTTTGCTGTTATTGAAGGTAACTATTTTAGGGATATGTAGAATCAATAGCGATATTTGTAGTGCATCAAAGACAGTAATTTCCAAGACGATTTTCCACTCAATATAATGCAAGCACAAACATCGCCACGCGCCATGAATGCTTGTTAGTTTACGTAAAAAATAACACGTCGTTACGCAGTAACTATGATATATAATGAGAAGTTACATGTTGGTAATTTCAGAGAGGATTCACGGATCACAAGGCTATTGCAGTAATAACTTTTACATAACAAATTAGTAAATGGCTAGGCCAGTAGTACCTATCTATTCATTTCAATGTCGAAAAAAAAAAAAAAAAAGCTATATTTGCTTTGCTATATTGGCTGAATCGAATGGCTTTTCTTTCGAATGTCTGAATTTGAAAAAAGCTTCGCTAACGGTGAACCTTAAGGTACATCCTGCGCGAAGTTTGTATTGAAGAGATAGCGTACAGCAAGAATTGTTCGTGTAAGCATTCTCTGAAGCGAAATAAGCCAACAATATTGCGGCGTTAGGGCCGTCTTTGCTCTTTCTCTTGCTTCCCTTACACCTTCTCAGTCTGCTCTGCTCATAATAAAATATTGTCGTGGCTACAAAATATTCCAATAAATACATATGCATATAACTGTAAACCACTACTGACCGTGAGCGAAAAGCGCGTAATGGTGAGCGAAGCGGTCACTGCACACACGTAAGTATTTCACTTGACTGCGCGAGTAATTTACTTTTTTCGTTACTCTAATTCATGCAAGCATGGTGCTATTGCCCGCGTACCCATGCGAATAACGTTTCTTTTTTTACGTGCTTTCTTTGCGCGGGCTCATTTAGCGCGTTTCTACGCACGCACAGTTACCGTAATACAGTTCCCGAACTCTAGCACCGGAGCTAGGCCATGCTGATGAGTTTGATACGTTAGTTTTTGCATTATATTGCTGCCCAAGCACAAAGAAATGCTCAAAGATGGGTAAGCTCCATGCAGCACCATACTGTTGAAGTTAAATAGACTTTAAGTGATTTGCGTGGAAACTGAACGCAAAAAACTACAGAGCGTAGCAGACGACCCTCGCTTCTCACGCGCTTCGCGAGCGCGAAAAGCCCACGGATGGATGGATGGATGGATGAGGCTGAACCCTTTAAATCGGGCGGTGGCATACGCCACCTAGCCATGACCATTAACATAATTTGTACTTTGTGGTGGGTGAAATTTCACCCCTGCCTTAATTTTATCCACCAATCAGATAACCTCTGCTTGGTTATTTCTACCCGCTTAAAGTCTATTTTGCTTTCACTGTCCCTAAACCCCAATGCTTTGAAAAAATCAGCCCCGTTGCCTTGCACTGTAGGGTTAAGCCCCTTACAGAAAAGTATGAGGTGTTCAGCCGTTTCCTCTTCTTCTCCACACGCACAGCACAACGTGTCTATACCTTGGTACTTGACTCGGTACATCTTAGTCCGCAATACTCCCGTCCTGGCTTCAAACAACAAAGAGCTTCCCCTAGAATTATCGTAGATATTTTCTTTGGCAATTTCTTGCTTGAAAGTTCGGTATGTGCCCAGTGCTGATTTCGTCTGCATCCCTGCTTTCCACAGACCCCTCTCTGTTTCCTTAACCTTTTTCTTAACCGCTGTTTCCTGGTCTGCACCCCTCCTGCAGCCCAAATATTAGTCTGCAGTCCACGATGGATGGATGGATGGATGGATGAGGCTGAACCCTTTAAATCGGGCGGTGGCATACGCCACCTAGCCATGGCTATTAACATAATTTGTACTTTGTGGTGGGTGAAATTTCACCCCTGCCTTAATTTTATCCACCAATCAGATAACCTCTGTTTGGTTATTTCTACCCGCTTAAAGTCTATTTTGCCTTCACTGTCCCTAAACCCCAATGCTTTGAAAAAATCAGCCCCGTTGCCTTGCACTGTAGGGTTAAGCCCCTTACAGAAAAGTATGAGGTGTTCAGCCGTTTCCTCTTCTTCTCCACACGCACAGCACAACGTGTCTATACCTTGGTACTTGACTCGGTACATCTTAGTCCGCAATACTCCCGTCCTGGCTTCAAACAACAAAGAGCTTCCCCTAGAATTATCGTAGATATTTTCTTTGGCAATTTCTTGCTTGAAAGTTCGGTATGTGCCCAGTGCTGATTTCGTCTGCATCCCTGTTTTCCACAGACCCCTCTCTGTTTCCTTAACCTTTTTCTTAACCGCTGTTTCCTGGTTTGCACCCCTCCTGCAGTCCAAATATTTGATTGACAGTTTTCTGGTCAGCTTCCTCCATTTTGTATCAACATTCCTCATGTACAAATAACTGAAAACTCTCCTTGCCCACCGCTTTTCTGCCATCTCTCTCAATCGCCACGGGTCCGGAGCAGCAGCGGCGCGGCGCGGCAGTTCACAGAAAAAGGCCCTCGCCGGAGCCGGCGCTTTGGACACTGTGGGTGTGCAGCAAGTTTGTATGGGTGTTCTGTGGTGCAGTATGCTCGTGTAGGGGTACAGGTTCGTTGTCTGCTATGTCAACTTTTGAATGGTTCGACTATCGTCTGTAACACTTCACAATGGTGACACTTCCTAATATCTCGTTTATTGCAAGACATGTTGGTTACTATGCTGCAACTATGCTGCATCCCTGTTCTGTCCGTCAGTTTTTTTCTCTAGCGCTTCGATCAAAGTTGTGTGTGCGCAGAACACAGAGCTCGCTAATTACGCTACGAACTTCATTTACTGAAATCGATTACGTGGAGTTCGAAAACTTTGTGCAGTGTAGCAGCTATGTAGAGCAGCAGCCCAAGTTCGCCCTGCTCAACTTGCCTCGTGGGGGTCATGATGTTCTCGTAGTGCAGCCTAGAATCAAGAAAGGACGCCGGTTGAGGACGGATACTACTACCGCTTTGCAACTCGCTGAAGCAGTCACCCTGTTGGAAACGTTACCAGGTTGGAAAGCCGCAGGCAGGCTTACGCTGAAGACTGACAACGACATGAGGAAGCTATTATTCAAGTCCGGAAACCTAGAAAGAATTCAGGACAGCGTCAAGGAGAAGTCTGCCACTGCCATTTTCATCAATGTCGACATCCTCACAGGCGTCCAGCACGTAGCGCTCCAAGAGTTTTTTCGCCTGCCCATTTACGACAGGTACACAGTGGTGCTGAACATATTTCGCAACCATGCTCGCACGAAAGAAGCCAAGCTGCAGATAGCTCTTGCCGAGATTCCGTACTACCGTGCTCGCATCTGGCATCTGCACAAGGGCACAGGCCGCAATATGTCTGGCACGGGCCAGACCTACTACGAGCGCCAGCAACAGCTGCTCCAGAGCCGCGAGGCGGCACTCCGCAGACAGCTGGGCGAACTAACGGGAGAGCGTAGCCTATTGCGTAAGCGACGCCGCCAGCTCGAGTTCCCCACTGTGGCCGTTGTCGGATACACAAATGCCGGAAAGACTGCGCTCATAAAACGGCTGACGAACGACGACCGTCTACAGCCTCGCGACCAGTTATTCGCCACGCTCGACGTCACTGCGCATGCAGGTCGACTTAACATGT